>NW_026512670.1:0-265000 GCF_027579735.1 Bombina bombina
TTCTTTGCACCACGCAGGGCCAAAATCCACATAAAATAACATAATGTAGCAAAATATAAAAGAAGAAATGATTGCATTGCTCTATAGATTAGCCATCCTTACATATTGCCCAAAGCGGGTTTTCTATATAATAACATATATTGCTGTACTTTTTTAAAAAGTTTTTACACATCCAAATTTACAAATTCAACAAATAATCAAGTCATATTAATTTGTACATATTATAACAACAACAAAAAGAAAAGAATGAGCCATCGAACCATAAAAAAAAAAAAGAACAAGACATCACAAACAATACAAAGATGGACACAAAAAAAAAAAAAAAAAAAGAAGCCCTCAAGATTAAACCTCTCCCCCCCTCCCCCCCCCTCCAACCACCCCTCCATCTCAGCCCCTGCAGGCTATTTGATCCAAATAACTGATTCACTAAAGCTCCCTGCAGCCTCACCTGTCCCTATGTCATTCTGTGTAACTGATTCACTAAAGCTCCCTCCAGCTTCACCTGTCCCTATGTTATTCTATGTAACTGATTCACTAAAGCTCCGTCCAGCCTCACCTGTCCCTATGTTATTCTATGTAACTGATTCACTAAAGCTCCCTCCAGCCTCACCTGTCCCTATGTTATTCTATGTAACTGATTCACTAAAACTCCCTCCAGCCTCACCTGTCCCTATGTTATTCTATGTAACTGATTCACTAAAGCTCCCTGCAGCCTCACCTGTCCCTATGTCATTCTGTGTAACTGATTCACTAAAGCTCCCTCCAGCTTCACCTGTCCCTATGTTATTCTATGTAACTGATTCACTAAAGCTCCGTCCAGCCTCACCTGTCCCTATGTTATTCTATGTAACTGATTCACTAAAGCTCCCTCCAGCCTCACCTGTCCCTATGTTATTCTATGTAACTGATTCACTAAAGCTCCGTCCAGCCTCACCTGTCCCTATGTTATTCTATGTAACTGATTCACTAAAGCTCCCTCCAGCCTCACCTGTCCCTATGTTATTCTATGTAACTGATTCACTAAATCTCCCTCCAGCCTCACCTGTCCCTATGTTATTCTATGTAACTGATTCACTAAAGCTCCCTCCTGCCTCACCTGTCCCTATGTTATTCTATGTAACTGATTCACTAAAGCTCCCTCCAGCCTCACCTGTCCCTATGTTATTCTATGTAACTGATTCACTAAAGCTCCCTCCTGCCTCACCTGTCCCTATGTTATTCTATGTAACTGATTCACTAAAGCTCCCTCCTGCCTCACCTGTCCCTATGTTATTTTATTTAACTGATTCACTAAAGCTCCCTCCAGCCTCACCTGTCCCTATGTTATTCTATGTAACTGATTCACTAAATCTCCCTCCAGCCTCACCTGTCCCTATGTTATTCTATGTAACTGATTCACTAAAGCTCCCTCCTGCCTCACCTGTCCCTATGTTATTCTATGTAACTGATTCACTAAAGCTCCCTCCTGCCTCACCTGTCCCTATGTTATTCTATGTAACTGATTCACTAAAGCTCCCTCCTGCCTCACCTGTCCCTATGTTATTCTATGTAACTGTATCACTAAAGCTCCCTTCAGCTTCACCTGTCCCTATGTTATTCTATGTAACTGATTCACTAAAGCTCCCCCAGCCTCATCAGTCCCTATGTTATTCTATATAACTGATTCACTAAAACTCCCTCCAGCCTCACCTGTCCCTATGTTATTCTATGTAACTGATTCACTAAAGCTCCCTCCTGCCTCACCTGTCCCTATGTTATTCTATGTAACTGATTCACTAAAGCTCCCTCCAGCCTCACCTGTCCCTATGTTATTCTATGTAACTGATTCACTAAAGCTCCCTCCAGCCTCACCTGTCCCTATGTTATTCTATGTAACTGATTCACTAAATCTCCCTCCAGCCTCACCTGTCCCTATGTTATTCTATGTAACTGATTCACTAAAGCTCCCTCCTGCCTCACCTGTCCCTATGTTATTCTATGTAACTGATTCACTAAAGCTCCCTCCAGCCTCACCTGTCCCTATGTTATTCTATGTAACTGATTCACTAAAGCTCCCTCCTGCCTCACCTGTCCCTATGTTATTCTATGTAACTGATTCACTAAAGCTCCCTCCAGCCTCACCTGTCCCTATGTTATTCTATGTAACTGATTCACTAAAGCTCCCTCCAGCTTCACCTGTCCCTATGTTATTCTATGTAACTGATTCACTAAAGCTCCCTCCAGCTTCACCTGTCCCTATGTTATTCTATGTAACTGATTCACTAAAGCTCCCTCCTGCCTCACCTGTCCCTATGTTATTCTATGTAACTGATTCACTAAAGCTCCCTCCAGCTTCACCTGTCCCTATGTTATTCTATGTAACTGATTCACTAAAGCTCCCTCCAGCCTCACCTGTCCCTATGTTATTCTATGTAACTGATTCACTAAAGCTCCCTCCAGCTTCACCTGTCCCTATGTTATTCTATGTAACTGATTCACTAAAGCTCCCTCCAGCTTCACCTGTCCCTCTGTTATTTTATTTAACTGATTCACTAAAGCTCCCTCCAGCCTCACCTGTCCCTATGTTATTCTATGTAACTGATTCACTAAAGCTCCCTCCTGCCTCACCTGTCCCTATGTTATTCTATGTAACTGATTCACTAAAGCTCCCTCCAGCTTCACCTGTCCCTGTGTTATTCTATGTAACTGATTCACTAAAGCTCCTTCCAGCCTCACCTGTCCCTATGTTATTTTATTCTTAGCAGCTTAATCACTAAAGCTCCCTCCAGCCTCACCTGTCCCTATGTTATTTTATTTAACTGATTCACTAAAGCTCCCTCCAGCCTCACCTGTCCCTATGTTATTCTATGTAACTGATTCACTAAAGCTCCCTCCAGCTTCACCTGTCCCTATGTTATTCTATGTAACTGATTCACTAAAGCTCCCTCCAGCTTCACCTGTCCCTGTATTATTCTATGTATCTGATTCACTAAAGCTCCCTCCAGCCTCACCTGTCCCTATGTTATTCTATGTAACTGATTCACTAAAGCTCCCTCCAGCTTCACCTGTCCCTATGTTATTCTATGTAACTGATTCACTAAAGCTCTCTCCAGCTTCACCTGTCCCTATGTTATTTTATTTAACTGATTCACTAAAGCTCCCTCCAGCCTCACCTGTCCCTATGTTATTTTATGTAACTGATTCACTAAAGCTTCCTCCAGCCTCATCTGTCCCTATGTTATTCTATGTAACTGATTCACTAAAGCTCCCTCTAGTCTCACCTGTCCCTATGTTATTTTATGTAACTGATTCACTAAAGTTCCCTCCAGCTTCACCTGTCCCTATGTTATTCTATGTAACTGATTCACTAAAGCTCCGTCCAGCCTCACCTGTCCCTATGTTATTCTATGTAACTGATTCACTAAAGCTCCCTCCAGCCTCACCTGTCCCTATGTTATTCTATGTAACTGATTCACTAAATCTCCCTCCAGCCTCACCTGTCCCTATGTTATTCTATGTAACTGATTCACTAAAGCTCCCTCCTGCCTCACCTGTCCCTATGTTATTCTATGTAACTGATTCACTAAAGCTCCCTCCAGCCTCACCTGTCCCTATGTTATTCTATGTAACTGATTCACTAAAGCTCCCTCCTGCCTCACCTGTCCCTATGTTATTCTATGTAACTGATTCACTAAAGCTCCCTCCTGCCTCACCTGTCCCTATGTTATTTTATTTAACTGATTCACTAAAGCTCCCTCCAGCCTCACCTGTCCCTATGTTATTCTATGTAACTGATTCACTAAAGCTCCCTCCAGCCTCACCTGTCCCTATGTTATTCTATGTAACTGATTTACTAAAGCTCTCTCCAGTCTCACCTGTCCCTATGTTATTCTATGTAACTGATTCACTAAAGCTCCCTCCAGTCTCACCTGTCCCTATGTTATTCTATGTAACTTATTCACTAAAGCTCCCTCCAGCCTCACCTGTCCCTATGTTATTCTATGTAACTGATTCACTAAAACTCCCTCCAGCCTCATCAGTCCCTATGTTATTCTATATAACTGATTCACTAAAACTCCCTCCAGCCTCACCTGTCCCTATGTTATTCTATGTAACTGATTTACTAAAGCTCCCTCCAGCCTCACCTGTTATTTTATGCAACTGATTCACTAAAGCTCCCTCCAGCCTCACCTGTCCCTATGTTATTCTGTGTAACTGATTCCCTAAAGCTCCCTCCAGCCTCACCTGTCCCTATATTATTCTATGTAACTGATTCACTAAAGCTCCCTCCAGCCTCACCTGTCCCTATGTTATTCTATGTAACTGATTCACTAAAACTCCCTCCAGCCTCATCAGTCCCTATGTTATTCTATATAACTGATTCACTAAAACTCCCTCCAGCCTCACCTGTCCCTATGTTATTCTATGTAACTGATTTACTAAAGCTCCCTCCAGCCTCACCTGTTATTTTATGCAACTGATTCACTAAAGCTCCCTCCAGCCTCACCTGTCCCTATGTTATTCTGTGTAACTGATTCCCTAAAGCTCCCTCCAGCCTCACCTGTCCCTACATTATTCTATGTAACTGATTCACTAAAGCTCCCTCCAGCCTCATCTGTCCCTATGTTATTCTATGTAACTGATTCACTAAAGCTCCCTCCAGCCTCACCTGTCCCTATGTTATTCTATGTAACTGATTCACTAAAGCTCCCTCCAGCCTCATCTGTCCCTATGTTATTCTATGTAACTGATTCACTAAAGCTCCCTCCAGCCTCACCTGTCCCTATGTTATTCTGTGTAACTGATTCCCTAAAGCTCCCTCCAGCCTCACCTGTCCCTACGTTATTCTATGTAACTGATTCACTAAAGCTCCCTCCAGCCTCATCTGTCCTTATGTTATTCTATGTAACTGATTCACTAAAGCTCCCTCCAGCCTCACCTGTCCCTATGTTATTCTATGTAACTGATTCCCTAAAGCTCCCTCCAGCCTCACCTGTCCCTATGTTATTGTTAGGTGTCCCCTTCAGGGGGTAAGTGTCAGTGCAGGCCAAAGCCTGGGGCCTAGTGTACCACCTGAGGCATATGTAGATTACCTGATAAGGGCCCCTTAGAATGACTCAGACCACGCAGCATTATGATCGAAAGCCAATTCTGTTTATTGCACAGTGCAAGCCTTTCTTATAGTGACATACAGGGTTAAGGGGATGACACGTTAGGACCGCGTCATCTTACACAGTTATACAGAGCAATTTACAAGGAAAAACTGGAACATGAGTTTCTCATAACAATATTTACAGAGTCATAACAAACTACCATCTGCAGAGACAACCGAGTGTCTAAAGCCTCTTGTTTACATTATCTTATTCTATCTTACTTCTAGGCATTAGGCCAGGGTACATTGGCAAGGCCAAATAGCTAAAGAAACTCATAACATGCATATAATTCTCACTGCATAATAACTGCTATAATAAATTCTAATTATTACAAAATGGATGCTAATCATCACAAGATGGCTGCGGGGAACAAGATGGCTGCCATCAGGTTCATATTACCCCTAACATACCATCCTTTTATTCTAACAGAATAACATAAAAATAGACAGGCATAGAAAATTAGTAAAGCCTTATATTATGGTAACAGAACTCTGTGAGAATACTAAAGAGAAAAATATTCGCATGTCGTGATATACTTTTATAGGCTAATTGTCACTGCATATAGGTACAGTCCCTCCAATACCTTCCATCTATCTTCCAGCCTTCCCAAAACTACCGGTCTACCAACACAGAGACCCAACCAGCCCCCCATCTACCCCCAAACAACGCTGCATCTTCTATCTCTCCACCTGCATTGCTAGCACCCCCCAATATGTCCAACAGTTCCTTTTCCACAGTAAAGCATGACATAGCAACAGCACAACTGTCTCTAGGTGGCCTCTGAATACTTTAAGAACAGTCTTTGTCCATTTGAGAGCGCTGCACCTTGACACTTTGCTATAATACAGTTCTCCAACAGTTCATTTGCAGTAGGGGTGCTTATCCACGGTTCTTCCGCAGGGAGATACTGGAAATCTGATGGTTTGTTCATGGGGTAGACAAGGCAACCAGTGGATACCCATGGCAAACAGACACTCGAGTCACAGGGAGTCTAGGAAGCAAACAGAAACAGTACAGGATGAGTACACACCGCAATACAATCACAATTATGTCCAAATAAAACGTCACTTTTATCCTATGTCATTAAAAATCAAACAAAACATTGTTGATATATAATACAACTTAAATACATTGACATTTCTCAGAGAATAATTTACAACTTCTCTATATCACTTTGAACTTCTAAAAAAATAAAAGAACCTTGTGTTGCTTTATTCTGGATGGCTGCTATCTATAATGCTTATAATTCTCCAACCTAAATTCTCTCACACTCCTATATGAGGAAAGCATACAAACAGAACATCATTTAAAACTACAAGCTCTTTTAAAGGTAAACACATCTTTATGGTAAGAATTACTCTCTTTGACAAACATCAGGAATGACCAAATTCACTTTGCAGATACCATACTAATTAATAAAAGGGAAAAATACATTTGCTTTCATAAACTATAATTATGCTATTCCCTGAAACATTTCTCTGTATATTTACTATAAACTTCTAGCTTAGACGTGTCCTCCTTATGTTCTAAAGGGTGAAGGGTCTAAAATATTATGCTATGTTGCAGCATTTTCCTTAAACCTATTTTCTTATACTCAGTGGGCCATTCAATAGAGTACAATACTGCAAAGTTCACAGTTACCTTTATCTAAAAAGTTACTATGTTAAGCACATAAACTACAATGTGCACTAATACCAATGAAGCATATGATTTCTTAGACCAAATATGATCAATAAAAATAAAACAAATACAAGAAAATACAAAACAAGCAATATAAGGAATGGAGTTAAAACAATACTCCCCTAATTTAATTGGTTGATCCTGTAACAGCATAACAGGACTTCCATATCGAGCGGTAAGGCACAGTCCAGAGAAGGATAGTCTTTTGCTTAAAAATATAAAATTCACACTAAAACTTGATAAATGCTAATTAGTTTAACCACAACAAAATTATTGGATTTAACGTTGTATATAATTTGATATTCCCCATTCTGCAGCTCTACAGCCAAATATAATCAATTGCATATAACACAAAAATAAGCTTTCTACAAAAGAATACTAATACAATTTCTCCTTTAAATTAATCCCAATGATCCTTATAATAAAGAAAATGTATACTGACGTTCATTAAATAGCCTAAACAAGCATAAGCAGCATAAGAACGCACTCACAGTGGGATGCAGGCTAATTAAAGGGACATTTTAACCAAATTAAAAATAATCTTTAATTGAAACTGCTAACACAGTGAAATATACTAGTGTTAGGCTTACAGTAAACCTCATCGTCTTTTATGTAAATATTCCCTTAAATTCTCAGATGTTATACCAGTTTTCCTGTATCCCTTTAAATATTTTCACTCCTCTGTTTTTTCTTGTTTTTTTTTTTTTTTCCTTTTCTTTTTCTGTCCGCTAGTCTCACGGATCCCTACACTAAAATTGTAGACAACTTATCACTTCAGTTTGCATTACAGAGAGAATTAAGTTATGCTGCAAAAAGAATATCTGCTATCTGAACAGCAAATTTAAAATAAATATATACAAAGAAAGGTCTCTAAAAATATATTTAGCAAACTACTAATACAGGGTTATTGCACTGGTTCTTTAAATAAGAAAATGACAATTTTCTATTGCTCCGTCTACGCACTGAGCTCTGATTTTCCAGACAAATATAAGATAATATGCCGCTTGTGTAACAAGTCATGGACAATACATTAATAGCAACACCTTGTTACAGTGAACTGTCCCTTTAAGGACTAACCATTCATCACGCAAATTACATATGTATATCCTAACCATAATTTAGGCTGCTTGTATGATTTACCACACCAATTTCACCTCTGTACTGTAGCATGACCTGCAGATTAATTTACTTGCAACAAAAACGGACGCCCTTTTAGAAAAACTTTCAATTACAGCCTATAAATATATTTCATTGTGTGCACCCACGCCGTGCACAGACCTTACAAATACAACATACGTTAACCCATTAATCATACCAGAAACAATTTCATATTTACCAGAGCGTGACAAAAAATCACACACACCATCGCACTTTCAAAGCCGTTACTTCACTTACAAAAACAATATCATATCTTTACATGCCGAACAACAATTATCACTTAAAACTAAAACTGCATATGAATACCACATACTTAAAACATGCTGGTGACTTTGAAATACAGTTACATAAAATAACATTACCAAATATCTTCTAAAAACGTCTGATTTCCCAGCAGAGAAACAGAAAGAAACATTATTACTAACGATACAGACACACACAAGCTCATTTCATCTCGCATGCCAAAGATTCACTCCCTTTTTCCCTTTCTCAGAAAAACATCTATTTTCTAGCGTACGACATACATATATATATATAAAAAAAACACTAGATTAACTTTTCACCATTTCCACAATGCATTTTTTCTTTTTTTTCGAAACCCCACAAAATGGCCACTTTTGCAGGGTTTGAAACAATCGTTTTCAAATAATACATTCTGTTCCTGGTCCAAAGTAAATCTGTTACACGCATACCACAGTGAGAACCTACAGACCATCACACATTATGCATCTCAATATACACAATTTCATTTTTGTTACTGCAAGCAAACAAAAAAAATCTTACAAACGAAGCTGCTGTAACAGGTTTCTTTTCTTTCTTTTTTTTTCTTTTCTGAGCTATGTGCGCGCTCAGTGGTGGCCCCCCTTCTTTGCCTGCTACATTCTTTAACACAGAGATTTCTCTATTTATCAAACAGCAGTACTTACTGACCGTGTTTTTTAAAAAAATATTTCTGTCTTTTGCAGAAACTATTAACTCTTCTTTTCTTTTACCTTATACATGTAATTTTCTCTGTGCATTCTTATCTATGAGCAGTTCCCCTTTCTCAATACAATAATAGCCACAATTAACATGCACAGCCACTTAATATTTTCTACGCACAGCATCATTTTATATAGCAGCAAAAGCAAGCATCAGATATCAACATGAGCTTCAGGTGGGTAACAAAACTCTATTATGGGAATGAATATGGGAAACTTCAACACACGTGAGACTTACTCACTTCACTGCCAAGTTGCCCGGGGGACCTTATCTTAAAAGAACCTCCCGTCGACTGGCATACATATATTACTTGCGCGCTTATCACCGACAGGACTCACAATACCTGTCGTGTCCCAGCACAGGACTGATTACCTGTCTGGAGGGGTATCACAACTGCCGGCAGGACTTTAACCTCCGCAAACCTGTGCTTCAACCACAGGAACCCCTTTAACCTTATATCATTATCATCAACACCTATTACCAGACTAAATTTAGGTTCAAATTCACAGAAAGAAAGCATGGTAAAAGCACTCATAGTTACTCACTGCGAATCCCACTGTCCTGACGCCAAAACTGTTAGGTGTCCCCTTCAGGGGGTAAGTGTCAGTGCAGGCCAAAGCCTGGGGCCTAGTGTACCACCTGAGGCATATGTAGATTACCTGATAAGGGCCCCTTAGAATGACTCAGACCACGCAGCATTATGATCGAAAGCCAATTCTGTTTATTGCACAGTGCAAGCCTTTCTTATAGTGACATACAGGGTTAAGGGGATGACACGTTAGGACCGCGTCATCTTACACAGTTATACAGAGCAATTTACAAGGAAAAACTGGAACATGAGTTTCTCATAACAATATTTACAGAGTCATAACAAACTACCATCTGCAGAGACAACCGAGTGTCTAAAGCCTCTTGTTTACATTATCTTATTCTATCTTACTTCTAGGCATTAGGCCAGGGTACATTGGCAAGGCCGAATAGCTAAAGAAACTCATAACATGCATATAATTCTCACTGCATAATAACTGCTATAATAAATTCTAATTATTACAAAATGGATGCTAATCATCACAAGATGGCTGCGGGGAACAAGATGGCTGCCATCAGGTTCATATTACCCCTAACAGTTATTCTGTGTAACTGATTCACTAAAGCTCCCTCCAGCCTCACCTGTCCCTATGTTATTCTATGTAACTGATTCACTAAAGCTCCCTCCTGCCTCACCTGTCCTTATGTTATTCTATGTAACTGATTCACTAAAGCTCCCTCCTGCCTCACCTGTCCCTATGTTATTCTATGTAACTGATTCACTAAAGCTCCCTCCAGCCTCACCTGTCCCTATGTTATTCTATGTAACTGATTCCCTAAAGCTCCCTCCAGCCTCACCTGTCCCTATGTTATTCTATGTAACTGATTCACTAAAGCTCCCTCCAGCCTCATCTGTCCCTATGTTATTCTTTTTTTCTTTTTTTTTATACTTTTATTTATATGTAATCAACAGCGTATGTCAAACAAAAAAACAAATCAAAATACAATTCTTTGCACCACGCAGTGCCAAAATCCACATAAAATAACATAATGTAGCAAAATATAAAAGAAGAAATGATTGCATTGCTCTATAGATTAGCCATCCTTACATATTGCCCAAAGCGGGTTTTCTAAATAATAACATACATTGCTGTACTTTTTTAAAAAGTTTTTACACATCCAAATTTACAAATTCAACAAATAATCAAGTCATATTAATTTGTACATATTATAACAACAACAAAAAGAAAAGAATGAGCCATCGAACCATAAAAAAAAAAAAAAGAACAAGACATCACAAACAATACAAAGATGGACACACACAAACAAAAAAAAAAAAGAAGCCCTCAAGATTAAACCTCTCCCCCCTCCCCCCCTCCAACCACCCCTCCATCTCAGCCCCTGCAGGCTATTTGATCCAATTATGTGGAAAGACATTTAATAGAGTCTGCTCTGCAAAACTTACTGATGATAGAAAGGGGGAGAGAATCCTTTTTTGAATAACACTTGAATAGGTTAAAATAACCGGTGCCCATCTCCATAAGAACTTCTTGATTCTTTTCTCAGAGGCGTCATGTAGATGGAATGATTCGAAAACAATCTGCTCTTGAAATATTTTAAACACCTCAGTTAATCCTGGTAAACGCTTACTCTTCCAATTCTTAAGAATACAGTGTCTAACTGCTAATATAACTGTATTTAGACTTTCTATTGTATTCCTATCAATCGCATCATTAAAAGGATATAGAAAAATAATATCCTTCACAGCTAACAATATCGTCACTTTTTATAACTTATTAAACCAGTAAATTATCTTCAACCATAATTGTCTATCTATGGGGCACAACCAGAACATATGAAGTGTATCAGCCTTATAATATGCACAACGTGGACAAATATTAATCGCCAACGGGTAGAACTTATTTATCTTCCATGGTGAAATATAGAAGTCATTAATCAACTTCATATGTGATTCATTCCAGGCCATTGCTACTTTACATTTATGCAGCAAGTCAAAGCTTTGGGAAACATTTTCAAGATCTATCAGGGGAATTCTTGAAGACCAAAATTTAGATATATTATCCCTGATGAGCAAGCTCTGCTTATTCAGCATGATATCATACATCAAAGAGATCGACGCATTACCTGTGGTAAATTTCTGTATACAAAGTTTAATATCCGCCCAAGCTGTTGTAGATATGGTCCGCCACTTCTGATCTGAAATAAAATGGCGAATTTGGAAGTAAGCAAATAAATTGGATCTAGGTATATCGTACTTATTAAAAATATCTTCTGCAGATACTATTTGAAGATTTTCGCCGATAAGTTGTTTTACATAATATAGCCCTTTTTCTGTCCAGTCTTTAAACACTTTTTGATATATCCCCGGTAGAGAACTCGGGTTACCTAAAATAGGTAAAAAATCTGAAAAAGAATAATCCAACTCTAGAATTGAGCAAACCTTATGCCATGCATATACTACATTCTTAATAGAAATGAGACAGCTAACATTCTGCGGTAATTTCTGTACTTTGCAATGTAAAATCGCTTTTAATGAGAACGGAGCAATTACAAATGATTCTATCTTTTCAGAAGAGACGATGTTAGAACCGGCATGCCAATCTATTGCAATTTTGGTCAACGCCGACAAATTATACAATTTAAGATTAGGTAACGCAAAACCGGCAGCTCCCGAGGTTTGCATAAGTCTCTTCAAAGCTATTTGTGGTTTTTTATTATTCCAGATAAATTTAGAGAATAAAGAATTAATTAACTTTAGGTCCTTATTTAATATCAACAAGGGTAGGTTCTGAAGCGGTTATAACAAACGAGGGAAGATAATAGATTTGATTAACCTAACGTGCGCAGTCAAAGACAGTGGAAATGTTACCTAGAGTTGTAGATCAGTAACAATCTTTTGAAACAATGGCTCGAAATTGGCTTTATACCAGAAACTGGGATTCCTATGTAAAACCAATCCTAGATATTTAATGGTATCGACCTGTTTAAAGGGGATACTAGGCGTTACTATCAGTCTGTTATTAAAGCACAATAATTCACTCTTTTCTAAGTTTATCTTATACCCGGAAAACAAGCTGAAAAGATTCAAAATTTGTAACACTACTGAGATAGATCGCTGTACATTGGCTAGAAATAATAATACGTCATCCGTGTATAACAAGATTTTAAGGGAATGTGTACCAAGCTGACATCCTATTAACACCTCCCTGAATCGGATTGCTAGGGGTTCGAGTGCGATATTAAAAAGTAAAGGGGACAACGGACACCCCTGCCTAGTGCCCCTTTGTAAAATTATTTTGGATGAAAGGATCCCATTAATAAGTAAAAAGGATATTGGATTATGGTATAATCTGTAGATGAAGTGTAAGAATTCTCCTTTAAAACCAAATTGTTCTAATGATCTAAATAAATATTCCCAGATAATTGAATCAAATGCTTTGATAGCATCAAGGGAAAGAATAGCCGCATCTTGCCATACTGATTTCTTTCTATCCTGGTCTACATTCCACGCGTAATCCAAAAGATTAATTAATTTACGTATATTTTTTGTGGGGTTTCTTGCTATCATGAATCCAGTTTGATCTGGATGAATGATATTGTGTAAACACTTGGAGACTCTTGCCGCAATAATTGCCATTAATATTTTATAGTCTATATTTAAGACAGAAATTGGCCTGTAAGAAGCCGGCTCCTCCGGATTCTTACCTTTCTTCAGAATGAGAGAAATATTCGCCATGGAGAAATATTTTGAAATAGGATTCATCGTGCAAAAATAAAAATTAAAAAGTTTTTCTAAAAACCATGATACCTCTTCACTCATACATTTATAAAAATTCTGCAGGGAATCCGTCAGGGCCGGCTGCTTTATTCATTTTTAGATTATCTATAGCCTTTCTGATTTCTTGTATTGAGATCGGAGCATTAATTACTAACAAGTCCTCATTAGATATTTTAGGGACCTTTATCATATCCCAAAAATTATTGTGATTAACGTTGTCTATTGCAACTTCGGAGTAAAGCTGTTGATAATAAGTATAAAAAATTTCTACTATCTCCTTAGTTTCTGTGGTTCTACCTTTATCTGTTTGAATTGCCAATATAAGATTTTTCTTTTTTCTACTTTTAGTAAGTTTGGCCAAATATTTGGCCGAACGCCCATGTACACCTTTAAAGTGAAGATTTAATTTAGCTTCTTCCTCTACTGATTTTTGCTTAAAAAAAGGTCTCTTTCTTTTCTCTTGTCTCTATATTTCCCCCAATTTCCCACTGTGGGATTCGCACAATATACTGTATAAGCATTCCTGACTTGATTTAAAATTTGGGTTTCTCTTGCTCTACTCTTCTTCTTACCTATACTTACATACGCCTGAATTTCACCCCTTAAAGGGACAGTCAAGTCCAAAAAAAACTTTCATTTTTCAAATAGGGCATGTAATTTTAAACAACTTTCCAATTTACTTTTATCAACAATTTTGCTTTGTTCTCTTGGTATTCTAGTTGAAAGCAAACCTAGGAAGGCTCATATGATAATTTCTAAGCCCTTGAAGGCCGCCTCTATTTTATTTACTTTTCACAGCAGGGGAGAGCAAGCTCATGTAGGCCATATAGATAGCATTGTAATCACGCCCGTGGCTAGTGGCAGACACTGCACTAATTGGCTAAAATGCAACTATATGCAAAATAACTAAAAGTCATGTGATTAGGGGCGGTCAGAAGATGCTTAGATACAAGTTAGTCACAGAAGTAAAAAGTGTATTAATATAACAGTGTTGGTTTTGCAAAAAACTGGGGAATGGGTAATAAAGGGATTATCTATCTTTTTAAACAACAAAAATTCTGGTGTTGACTGTCCCTTTAATACAGCTTTAAAAGCTTCCCAACAAATATCAATCTTGTTAATATAATTTGAGTTTTCAGCATAATAACGCTGCCATGAGGCTTTCATATAATTAACAAATTTAGGGTTATTATACAGATATCGAGGAAAAATAAATCTAAGTATTTTACTCCTTTCTCTATTACCTGCTATGAGAAATAAAGAAATAATAGCATGATCTGATATACTAATTTCCCCTATTTCGGCTTCTAATTCCTGAAGTGATAATGTTTCTGAAATTAAAAAAAAATCTATTCTTGAAAATGTTCCATGTGCTTTAGACTCACATGAATATAGCAACTTGTCAGGATTTTTTAACCGCCAAACATCTACTAGTTTTAATCTCAAGCACAATTGTTTTAAAAATTTTGCGTTTCTATTATGTACTGCAATATTTTTTTTAGAAAATCTATCCAGGATAGGACAAAGAGTTGCATTAAAATCTCCTCCTAAAATTAAGTTCTCAGAGGCATAAGGAAATAATTTCAACTTTAAATTCTCCCAAAATTCTCTAGAGAACTTATTTGGGGCATATATATTACAAATCACCAGTTTGACATTTTTTAGTTGGATTTGAAGAAGAATATACCTAGCCGCTTCATCTATTTCTACTTTAATTATCTTATAATCAAGATCCTTATTTAACAGGATAGCTAACCCACATTTTCTGGCACGACTATCTGTAGAAATGACTGCCCCTACCCACTTTATCTTCAATTTCGCTGCTTCTTGCTGGTTAAGATGGGTCTCCTGTAAAAGGACTAAATCCGGATTGTGACTAGCTAATTTTTAATAACTAGTTTACGCTTAATGGGGGAAGTTATTCCCCCAATATTCCAAGATAATACTTTAATTCCCTCACCCATCTACCATCAGTCTTTCAAAAATCCCTCTGATTGGAGCGTGTATAGAAGCACTGCCCGGTGGGACCAAAATTAACATACCTTGCTAATAATACACATATAATGGGGGGGGCAAGGTAAGAGGGAGAGAGAGAAGGAGGAGAGGGAGAAAAAAAAAAAAAAAAGAAACACCACACCAAATACATCTCTACAACATAGGACAACACACAACATATACATATAGCAATTATGCTAGCCTTGTCTAAGAACAGCATCAAATTTTGCATATACCTTGTAACTCTTCCAGCCATATTTTCACCCATCTCCTATTAACACAACAGAGTAAATCTACCCTCTAATTACAGACGGCTAGATTTAGAGTTTTGTCGGTAACGACCCGCGTATCTAACGCTGGCTTTTTTCTGGCCGCACCTTTAAAATAACTCTGGTATTGAGAGTCCACAGAATGGCTGCGTTAGGCTCCAAAAAAGGAGCGTAGAGCATATTTAACGCAACTTCAACTCTCGATACCAGAGTTGCTTACGGACGCGGCCAGCCTCAAAAACGTGCTCGTGCACGATTCCCCCATAGGAAACAATGGGGCTGTTTGAGCTGAAAAAAAAACCTAACACCTGCAAAAAAGCCGCGTTCAGCTCCTAACGCAGCCCCATTGTTTTCTATGGGGAAACACTTCCTACGTCTGCACCTAACACTCTAACATGTACCCTGAGTCTAAACACCCCTAACCTTACACTTATTAACCCCTATTCTGCCGCCCCCCGCTATCGCTGACCCCTGTATATTATTTTTAACCCCTAATCTGCCGCTCCGTAAACCGCCGCTACTTACATTATCCCTATGTACCCCTAATCTGCTGCCCCTAACACCGCTGACCCCTATATTATATTTATTAACCCCTAATCTGCCCCCCACAACGTCGCCTCCACCTGCCTACACTTATTAACCCCTAATCTGCTGAGCGGACCGCACCGCTATTATAATAAAGTTATTAACCCCTAATCCGCCTCACTAACCCTATAATAAATAGTATTAACCCCTAATCTGCCCTCCCTAACATCGCCGACACCTAACTTCAATTATTAACCCCTAATCTGCCGACTGGAGCTCACCGCTATTCTAATAAATGTATTAACCCCTAAAGCTAAATCTAACCTTAACACTAACACCCCCCTAAATTAAATATAATTTTAATCTAACGAAATTAATTAACTCTTCTTAAATAAATTATTCCTATTTAAAGCTAAATACTTACCTGTAAAATAAATCCTAATATAGCTACAATATAAATTATAATGATATTATAGCTATTTTAGGATTAATATTTATTTTACAGGTAACTTTGTATTTATTTTAACCAGGTACAATAGCTATTAAATAGTTAAGATCAGCCAAACGGATTGAACTTGATTCTGATTGGCTGATTCCATCAGCCAATCAGAATATTCCTACCTTAATTCCGATTGGCTGATAGAATCCTATCAGCCAATCGGAATTCGTGGGACGCCATCTTGGATGACGTCATTTAAAGGAACCGCCATTCGTCGTTCAGTCGTCGGCCAGGATGGATGTTCCGCGTCGGAGGTCTTCAGGATGCTGCCGCTCCGCTCCGTATGGATGACGATAGAAGATGCCGCTTGGATGAAGACTTCAATCGGATGGAAGACCTCTTCTGCCCCGCTTGGATGAAGACTTCTACCGGATGGAGGACCTCTTCTTGCTCCGCTTGGATGAAGAATTTGGCTCAGCTGGGTGAAGACGACTCAAGGTAGGGAGATCTTCAGGGGCTTAATGTTAGGTTTATTTAAGGGGGGGTTTGGGTTAGATTAGGGGTATGTGGGTGGTGGGTTGTAATGTTGGGGGGGGGGTATTGTATGTTTTTTTTTACAGGCAAAAGAGCTGAACTTCTTGGGGCATGCCCCGCAAAGGGCCCTGTTCAGGGCTGGTAAGGTAAAAGAGCTTTGAACTTTAGTAATTTAGAATAGGGTAGGGCATTTTTTTATTTTGGGGGGCTTTGTTATTTTATTAGGGGGCTTAGAGTAGGTGTAATTAGTTTAAAATTGTTGTAATATATTTCTAATGTTTGTAAATATTTTTTTATTTTTTGTAACTTAGTTCTTTTTTATTTTTTGTACTTTAGTTAGTTTATTTCATTGTATTTATTTGTAGGAATTGTATTTAATTAATGTATTGATAGTGTAGTGTTAGGTTTAATTGTAGATAATTATAGGTATTTTATTTAATTTATTTATTGATAGTGTAGTGTTAGGTTTAATTGTAAGTTAGGTTAGGATTTATTTTACAGGTAAATTTGTAATTATTTTAACTATTTTAGCTATTAAATAGTTCTTAACTATTTAATAGCTATTGTACCTGGTTAAAATAAATACAAAGTTACCTTAAATATTAATCCTAAAATAGCTATAATATCATTATAATTTATATTGTAGCTATATTAGGATTTATTTTACAGGTAAGTATTTAGCTTTAAATAGGAATAATTTATTTAAGAAGAGTTAATTAATTTCGTTAGATTAAAATTATATTTAATTTAGGGGGGTGTTAGTGTTAGGGTTAGACTTAGCTTTAGGGGTTAATACATTTATTAGAATAGCGGTGAGCTCCAGTCGGCAGATTAGGGGTTAATAATTGAAGTTAGGTGTCGGCGATGTTAGGGAGGGCAGATTAGGGGTTAATACTATTTATTATAGGGTTAGTGAGGCGGATTAGGGGTTAATAACTTTATTATAGTAGCGGTGCGGTCCGCTCGGCAGATTAGGGGTTAATAAGTGTAGGCAGGTGGAGGCGACGTTGAGGGGGGCAGATTAGGGGTTAATAAATATAATATAGGGGTCGGCGGTGTTAGGGGCAGCAGATTAGGGGTACATAGCTATAATGTAAGTGGCGGCGCTTTGCGGTCGGCAGATTAGGGGTTAATTATTGTAGGTAGCTGGCGGAGACGTTGTGGGGGGTAGGTTAGGGGTTAATAAATATAATACAGGGGTCGGCGGTGTTAGGGGCAGCAGATTAGGGGTACATAAGTATAACGTAGGTGGCGGTCGGCAGATTAGGGGTTAAAAAAAATTAATCGAGTGGCGGCGATGTGGGGGGACCTCGGTTTAGGGGTACATAGGTAGTTTATGGGTGTTAGTGTACTTTAGAGCACAGTAGTTAAGAGCTTTATGAACCGGCGTTAGCCCAGAAAGCTCTTAACTACTGACTTTTTTCTGCGGCTGTAGTTTTGTCGTTAGATTTCTAACGCTCACTTCAGACACGACTCTAAATACCGGAGTTAGAAAGATCCCATTGAAAATATAGGATACGCAATTGACGTAAGGGGATCTGCGGTATGGAAAAGTCGCGGCTGAAAAGTGAGCGTTAGACCCTTTTTTGAATGACTCCAAATACCGGCGGTAGCCTAAAACCAGCGTTAGGAGCCTCTAACGCTGGTTTTCACGGCTACCGCCAAACTCCAAATCTAGGCCAGAGTTTCTATAAATTTTTTAACCTCTGAGACCTCCTCAAAGGAGCGTCTAATACCACGATCTTCTACTATAATTCGAGCTGGATAAATCATCCGCGCTTTTATTCCCTTATTTATAAGTTGTGTACAATGCGGTGCCATAGCTGTTCTCCTCGAGGAAGTCTCAGAGGAAAAATCCTGAAACAGTAAAATTCTACTATTTCCAAATAGAAGCGGTTCAGACATTTTAAAAAGTCTCATAAGTTCAATCTTGTCTTGGTATTTTAAGAGTTTAAATATACATACTCTATTTTTTGGAGCTCCATCTAAGGAGTCTTTCTTGGGGCCCAGTCTATGAGCTCGTTCAATTGTAAGTGGTACTGCTTGAGGGGGCATCCCTAGAGCCAAGGGGAGTGTAGTAGAAGTAAATTTTAACAAGTCTTCAAACTCTAGTGATTCCGGTAGGCCAACTAATCTAATATTGTTACGCCGGGAGCGATCTTCTAGATCCTCCAGGCGAAGCTGCATATTTCTAATTTTAGTATCTTGTTTATGTATAATCTCTGCCGATGTGTGGGTCTGATCTTCCAAGTCAGATATTCTGGACTTGGCCTCTGTTAATCTAGTTGAAAAAAGTCTCACTTCAGATGATAGAGTAACTATTTCAGTAGAAATAGACCCTAATTCTTTTTTAATTGCTTCAAATTGGGGAGAAAATACTTCCAGAAGTTTAGCTGTAAGGTCTTGCATATCAAATACACTCTTACTAGGTTCCATAGTGCAATCTAAACTGGTATCAACTGTTCTATTACTTTTTTTATCTTTCACTTTCGCAGGCATTATGGGTGAAACAGATTTCACCTGGGTGATATATCTTTCAATTCAAAGTGGTGCAAACAAACTATACGAAATCTACGTACCGCCTAACAAACCGGTACGTGGTTATCTAGATCCCAATGGATCTAATTACACAAATGTGAAAACCCCCCCTTCCCTCCCCTTTCTACCTTCCTAATAGCTAGCTATATATATATCTACAACAAATACACACAAAGACACACCAAAAAAAAAAAAAAATAATGTGAATAAAAAAAAAGAGCCTGCTGTATATCATGCACCTGACACCAGCCTCAACAGTGTTCTACTGACCCTAGTATTCAAAATTAAAAATAAAGTGCTGGCAGCTAATCCACCTTACACCATTTTTGTCTAGTACAGACAGAACAGTTTACACTATAAATGACTTGTCAGAATGGAGCTAATGGTTTAGGATTTATCACAGTAGTATCTAACAATAGGTCAATTACTAATTGTTCAAAGTTAATCCTAAACCAAATAAGTAGAACCCCCCTCAATTAAACAAAAAATTAGATTCCCTTGTATTTAAATCCTGAGGAGAAAAGAGAAGTCAGTATAATGCTGTACGGGACTCCTACCACTGTTTCTAATATGTAGGTTAAGGAAATCATTTAAATTAGGTAGTATAGACCATGAGAATAACAAGCATTGAATTATAAAAAGTAACTACTGAGCACAAGAAAAAAAATCAACATATGTCAGCGTCAAACAATAAAGCACGATCAAACAACAATCAAATACACATTTTTTTTCTCTTTTTTTTTTTTTTTCTGCCCCTTATATATGTTTTCTTTTCAATGCATACCTTTCCCCTACAGGTTATATTAAACACAAGGCCAGACGCCAACAATCCTCTTTAGAAAGATACTAAGTTCAAATATTCTGTCCATATATTACAGTTGTAGAAAAAACAAAAAATGAGTCCAATAGCCCTTTTTTTTTTATTCCTTACTTGCCCTTCCTCCAGCGTGAATACTCGGATTACATTGATACCTCAGTTCCCTGATATACCGTCCAAACCAGGCTGTCTGAGCACTTAACCTCCGTGCTGCACTGCTGCAAGATACTGACGCTTACCACACCTTCGTTTGTCTGGGAATCTTCTCTGCGTTCACACTGACTTCCCGTGGATGAGATTAGCCGGGTCTGATTCACTAAAGCTCCCTCCAGCCTCACCTATCCTTGTTATTCTATATAACTGATTCACTAAACCTCTCTCCAGCCTCACCTGTCCTTATGTTATTATATGTAACTGATTCACTAAAGCTCCCTCCAGCCTCACCTGTCCCTATGTCATTCTGTGTAACTGATTCACTAAAGCTCCCTCCAGCTTCACCTGTCCCTATGTTATTCTATGTAACTGATTCACTAAAGCTCCCTCCAGCCAAACCTGTCCCTATGTTACTCTATGTAACTGATTCACTAAAGCTCCCTCCAGCCTCACCTTTCACTATGTTATTCTATGTAACCGATTCCCTAAAGCTCCCTCCAGCCTCTCTTGTCCCTACGTTATTCTATGTAACTGATTCACTAAAGCTCCCTACAGCCTCACCTGTCCCTATGTTATTCTATGTAACTGATTCACTAAAGCTCCCTCCAGCCTCACCTGTCCCTATGTCATTCTGTGTAACTGATTCACTAAAGCTCCCTCTAGTGTCGCCTGTCCCTATGTTATTTTATGTAACTGATTCACTAAAGCTCTCTCCAGCCTCACCTGTCCCTATGTTATTTTATGTAACTGATTCACTAAAGCTCCCTCTCATCTCACCTGTCCCTATGTTATTCTGTGTAACTGATTCACTAAAGCTCCCTCTAGTCTCACCTGTCCCTATGTTATTTTATGTAACTGATTCACTAAAGCTCCCTCTAGCCTCACCTGTCCCTGTATTATTCTATGTATCTGATTCACTAAAGCTCTCTCCAGCCTCACCTGTCCCTATGTTATTCTATGTAACTGATTCCCTAAAGCTCCCTCCAGCCTCACCTGTCCCTGTATTATTCTATGTATCTGATTCACTAAAGCTCTCTCCAGCCTCACCTGTCCCTATGTTATTCTATGTAACTGATTCCCTAAAGCTCCATCCAGCCTCACCTGTCCCTATGTTATTCTATGTAACTGATTCACTAAAGCTCCCTCCAGCCTCATCTGTCCTTGTTATTCTATATAACTGATTCACTAAACCTCTCTCCAGCCTCACCTGTCCTTATGTTATTCTGTGTAACTGATTCACTAAAGCTCCCTCCAGCCTTACCTGTCCCTATGTTATTCTATGTATCTGATTCACTAAAGCTCCCTCCAGACTCACCTGTCCCTGTGTTATTCTATGTAATTGATTCCCTAAAGCTCCCTTCGAGCCTCACCTGTCCCTATATTATTCTATGTAACTGATACCCTAAAGCTCCCTCCAGCCTCACCTGTCCCTATGTTATTCCATGTAACTGATTCACTAAAGCTCCCTCCAGCTTCACCTGTCCCTATGTTATTCCATGTAACTGATTCACTAAAGCTCCCTCCAGCTTCACCTGTCCCTGTATTATTCTATGTAACTGATTCACTAAAGCTCCCTCCAGCCAAACCTGTCCCTATGTTACTCTATGTAACTGATTCACTAAAGCTCCCTCCAGCCTCACCTTTCCCTATGTTATTCTATGTAACCGATTCCCTAAAGCTCCCTCCAGCCTCTCCTGTCCCTACGTTATTCTATGTAACTGATTCACTAAAGCTCCCTACAGCCTCACCTGTCCCTATGTTATTCTATGTAACTGATTCACTAAAGCTCCCTGCAGCCTCACCTGTCCCTATGTCATTCTATGTAACTGATTCACTAAAGCTCCCTCAAGCCTCACCTGTCTCTATGTTATTCTATGTAACTGATTCACTAAAGCTCCCTCCAGCCTCACCTGTCCCTATATTATTCTATGTAACTGATTAACTAAAGCTCCCTCCAGCTTCACCTGTCCCTATGTTATTCTATGTAACTGATTCACTAAAGCTCCCTCCAGCCTCACCTGTCCCTATGTTATTCTATGTAACTGATTCACTAAAGCTCCCTCCAGCTTCACCTGTCCCTATGTTACTCTATGTAACTGATTCACTAAAGCTCCCTCCAGCCTCACCTGTCCCTATGTTATTCTATGTAACTGATTCACTAAAGCTCCCTCTAGCTTCACCTGTCCCTGTATTATTCTATGTAACTGATTCACTAAAGCTCCCTCCAGCCTCATCTGTCCCTATGTTATTCTATGTAACTGATTCACTAAAGCTCCCTCCAGCTTCACCTGTCCCTGTATTATTCTATGTAACTGATTCACTAAAGCTCCCTCCAGCCTCACCTGTCCCTATGTTATTCTATGTAACTGATTCACTAAAGCTCCCTCACAATCCTTAATACACAAGTAGGTGAATAATGTACATCAATAAAATTTGCTACGCGTTTCTCAGCTCAATCGGCCCTTTCCTCAGGCATGATCCCTGAGGAAACGGCCGATTGAGCTGAGAAACGCGTAGCAAATTTTATTGATGTACATTATTCACCTACTTGTGTATTAAGGATTGTATGCTTTATCAATGATTAAAGGATTTTTATTTTAAAATCATTGTCCGCCATTCCTAACAAGTAAGGTTCTCATTACCGAACCGCTGTGGAGTTTCAGTGAGTCAGCTGTTGTCTGGTGTTCCAGGGAGTCTGCTGTTGTCCGGCGTTTGTGAGGAGAGTGTTGCCGGAGAGAGCAAGCTGGTTTGCTCTGATAGCCAGTCCGTGTCCACAAGCACATTGGTGTGCTTGGCCAGAGTGTGAGTACCCTGGAAATAGAGTGTTGCTGTATGTGTGGGCTTCTTTGAGCTGTGGATGCACACAATGGTCGTCCTCTATTTTTAATTTACACAGATACGTCTGCCATCATCTGAAGAGAGGATTCATCCCTGCGGCTATTTGGAGGCTATAGCGGTCGGCTGATATCACATTGGACTCCATATTAATCCAACAGACTGTCTGTTCAACTCTTATTTAGTGGACTATCATACTGGGTCACTTTACATTTAATGAGGTGCCATTTTCCATTCTTTTTATTGTTTTATATTGTTTTGTATCATATATTGTAGTATTATATGTATCATATTTTATTTGGTCATTTTAGGACTCATTAGCACCCTCCAGTGTTTTTTTGCTCTTATCTGTTTCTATTTTATACACTTAGGCCTAGATTTGGAGTTCGGCGGTAGCCGTCAAAACCAGCGTTAGAGGCTCCTAACGCTGGTTTTGGCCGCCCGCTGGTATTTGGAGTCAGTGATTAAAGGGTCTAACGCTCACTTTTCAGCCGCGACTTTTCCATACCGCAGATCCCCCTACACCATTTGCGTATCCTATCTTTTCAATGGGATCTTTCTAACGCCGGTATTTAGAGTCGTTTCTGAAGTGAGCGTTAGAGCTCTAACGACAAAATTCCAGCCGCCTGAAAATAGCAGGAGTTAAGAGCTTTCTGGCTAACGCCGGTTTATAAAGCTCTTAACTACTGTGCTCTAAAGTACACTAACACCCATAAACTACCTATGTACCCCTAAACCGAGCTCCCACCACATCGCCGCCACTCGATTAAAATTTTTAACCCCTAATCTGCCGACCGCCACCTACGTTATACTTATGTACCCCTAATCTGCTGCCCCTAACCCCGCCGACCCCTGTATTACATTTATTAACCCCTAACCTGCCCCCCACAACGTCGCCGCCAGCTACTTAAAATAATTAACCCCTAATCTTCCGACCGCAAAGCGCCGCCACCTACGTTATCCCTATGTACCCCTAATCTGCTACCCCTAACACCGCCGACCCCTATATTATATTTATTAACCCCTAATCTGCCCCCCTCAACGTCGCCGACACCTGCCTACACTTATTAACCCCTAATCTGCCGAGCGGACCTGAGCGCTACTATAATAAAGTTATTAACCCCTAACCCGCCTCACTAACCCTATTATAAATAGTATTAACCCCTAATCTGCCCTCCCTAACATCGCCGACACCTACCTTCAATTATTAACCCCTAATTTGACGACCGGAGCTCACCGCTATTCTAATAAATTGATTAACCCCTAAAGCTAAGTCTAACCCTAACACTAACACCCCCCTAACTTAAATATAATTTACAGCTAACGAAATTAATTAACTCTTATTAAATAAATGATTCCTATTTAAAGCTAAATACTTACCTGTAAAATAAATCCTAATATAGCTACAATATAAATTATAATTATATTATAGCTATTTTAGGATTAATATTTATTTTACAGGCAACTTGGTATTTATTTTAACTAGGTACAATAGCTATTAAATAGTTAAGAACTATTTAATAGCTACCTAGTTAAAATAATAACAAATTTACCTGTAAAATAAATCCTAACCTAAGATATAATTAAACCTAACACTACCCTATCAATAAAATAATTAAATAAACTACCTACAATTACCTACAATTAACCTAACACTACACTATCAATAAATTAATTAAACACAATTGCTAAAAAAAAAATACAATTAAATAAACTAGCTAAAGTACAAAAAATAAAAAAGAACTAAGTTACAAAAAATAAAAAAATATTTACAAACATAAGAAAAATATTACAACAATTTTAAACTAATTACACCTACTCTAAGCCCCCTAATAAAATAACAAAGCCCCCCAAAATAAAAAATTCCCTACCCTATTCTAAATTAAAAAAGTTACAAGCTCTTTTACCTTACCAGCCCTGAACAGGGCCCTTTGCGGGGCATGCCCCAAGAATTTCAGCTCTTTTGCCTGTAAAAGAATAAATACAATACCCCCCCCCCCAACATTACAACCCACCACCCACATACCCCTAATCTAACCCAAACCCCCCTTAAATAAACCTAACACTAAGCCCCTGAAGATCTTCCTACCTTGTCTTCACCATACCAGGTTCACCGATCCGTCCTGGCTCCAACATCTTCATCCAACCCAAGCGGGGGTTGGCGATCCATCATACGGTGCTGAAGAGGTCCAGAAGAGGCTCCAAAGTCTTCCTCCTATCCGGCAAGAAGAGGACATCCGGACCGGCAAACATCTTCTCCAAGCGGCATCTTCGATCTTCTTCCATCCGGTGCGGAGCGGGTCCATCTTGAAGCAGGCGACGCGGATCCATCCTCTTCTTCCGTTGTCTCCCGACGAATGACGGTTCCTTTAAGGGACGTCATCCAAGATGGCGTCCCTCGAATTCCGATTGGCTGATAGGATTCTATCAGCCAATCGGAATTAAGGTAGGAATTTTCTGATTGGCTGATGGAATCAGCCAATCAGAATCAAGTTCAATCCGATTGGCTGATCCAATCAGCCAATCAGATTGAGCTCGCATTCTATTGGCTGATCTGTTAGGTGCAGACGTAGGAAGTTTTTCCCCATAGGAAACAATGGGGCTGCGTTAGGAGCTGAACGCTGCTTTTTTGCAGGTGTTAGGTTTTTTTTCAGCTCAAACAGTCCCATTGTTTCCTATGGGGGAATCGTGCACGAGCACGTTTTTGAGGCTGGCCGCGTCCGTAAGCACCGCTGGTATCGAGAGTTGCATTTGCGGTAAAAATGCTCTACGCTCCTTTTTTGGAGCCTAACGCAGCATTTGTTTGAACTCTCGATACCAGAGTTAATTTTATGGTGCGGCCAGAAAAAAGCCAGCGGAGCGTTAACAGCCCTTTTACCGCCAAACTCCAAATCTAGGCCATAGCTTTTTAGAGTTTATGTGTTGGGAGGTGCTGCTTTATATTTTATTTTAACGATTATCTACTGTACTAATTTAATACACAGATGCTTTGTTTCACTATACTAGTACTAATATATATATATGATTAATAGTGATGTCCGAACTGTTCGCCCGCGAACGGTTCACCGCGAACATAGCTTGTTCGCATTCGCGGCTGCGAGCGAACACATGGCGATGTTTGATCCGCCCCTTATGTGTCATCATTGAGGAAACTTTGACCCTATATGTCACAGCCGTCTGACACATTAGAGCCAATCAACATCAGACACTCCCTCACAGACCCTCCCAGCTACTCAGAAGCCGCCATTTTAGACTCATAACGACCTTGCTTTTTTAGTGAGAGGATGTGTTGTGTTTGTGCTCCTGACATTATAGGGAAATACATAGCTAGGCTAGTGTATTTAGTGTCCACTACAGTCCAGAAGAACTCCACTCATCTCTGCTGCAAGGACAGCACCCCAAAAAGCCCTTTTTAGGGCTATATTTTGTGCCATTTTTTTTTTTTCTCGTATTTTTATTAGCATTTGCCTGGCTTTCAGCCTGTGTGTTTAAGGCTCACAGCATATGCTGTGATTACTGCCACCACTGATATCTCCCTAACAACATTAGTTTAAATTTAACTAACCAAAAATTTTAATTATTTTGCTAGTGTAATTTTTTTTCATTTTCTATCAGGCCTGTGTCACACAGCATATACTCTGGTTCATTGCTCTGTGCCAGCCACCAGTGTTAATATCCGTTTATAACATTATTTTAAATTTAAAAAAAAAAAAATAATAATTTTGCTAGTGTAATTTAATTACATTTACTATCAGGCCTGTGTCTGTCAGGCTCACACAGCATTAATATACCTCATTTTTTTCAGTCTTTTGGTTAATTGGTCTGTGCCAGGCAGCCACCACTCATATCTTCTTCACCTTAATTTAAATATAAAAAAAAAAAAGTTTAAATTTTTTTGATAGTGTAATCTAATATAATTTTCTATCAGGCCTGTGTGTTTTGCTGACATACAGAGCCTACTGTGTTTACTTGCTGCCCTCCCTAGTCTATGAGCCACGACTCATATGTGTTTAACCTTTTTTTAATTCCCCCCCCCAAAAAAATAATTTAAATCATTTTTCTAGTGTAATCTAATAGTATTTTCTATCAGGCGTGTGTGTATCTGACTTACAGAGCCTACTGTTTTTAATAGCTGCCCTTCCAAGGCTATCAGCCACGACTCATATGTATGTGCTTAACCTTTTTCTTTAAATTCCCCAAAAAAAGTATTTAAATCATTATGCTAGTGTAATCTAATTTTATTTTTTATCAGGCCTGTGTCTAACTGTCTACCTGACTTACACAGCATACTGTTGTTAATTGCTGCCCTACGTAGCAGCCAGCCAGTGCGACCACTCATATGTGCATTGCACTTCTTAACATTATTTTAATATTAAAATCTAAAATTTTAAAATATTTTGCTAGTGTAATCTAACTTCATTTTCTATCAGGCCTGTGTTTTTGTCACTTACACAGCATACTGTGTTAAATTGCTGCCCTACCTACCATCCACGACTCATATCTGCCAGCCTGTGTGCCAGGCCCAACTAGCCAATTAGTGGCACCAATCATAATTCTTGTAACAGTATCAAAAAAATTTAAATTCATAATTTTTTGGACTGCAAATATTCAGTCTACTAGTGCCATTGAATTGCAGTTTCCTCCTGCCTGCCTGTGTGCCAGGCACAAACTAGCCAATTAGTGCCACCAATCCTAGTTGTTGTAAAAGTATTGTTAATCTTTAAAATTCCAAATTGATCGCTTGTGATTCATCAGTTTGCTCGTGCCATTGAATTGCACTTTCCTCCTGCCTGCCAGTGTGTTTTCCAGGCCCAACTAGCCAATTAGTGGCACCAATCATAATTCTTGTAACAGTATATAAAAAATTAAAAATCATAATTTTTTGGACTGCAAATATTCAGTTTCCTAGTGCCATTGAATTGCATTTTCCTCCTGCCTGCCAGCCTGTGTGCCAGGCCGACTTTCAAAATATTTACACCAATCATATTTGTTGTCACAGTATCCTTAATAATTAAAAATTAACATTTTTGGTAATTGTTGTTCTGAATCCTCAGTTTGCTCGTGCCATTGAATTGCACTTTCCTCCTGCCTTGCAGCCTGTGTGCCAGGCCCACCTAGCCAATTATTCCCAGCAATCATATTTCTTTTAACAGTATTGCAAAAATTGTCAATCATCACTTTTTTGACTGTCAGTATTCAGTCTCCTAGTGTCCTTGAATTGCATTTACCTCCTGCCTGCCAGCCTGTGTGCCAGGCCGTCTTGCCAACTATTTACACAAATCATAATTGTTGTCACAGTATTGTTACTAATTAAAATTAAAAACATTTTTTATTGTTGTTCTTAATCCTCAGTTTGCTCGTGCCATTGAATTGCACTTTCCTCCTGCCTTGCAGCCTGTGTGCCAGGCCCACCAAGCCAATTATTCCCAGCAATCATATTTCTTTTAACAGTATTGCAAAAATTGTCAATCATCACTTTTTTGACTGTCAGTATTCAGTCTCCTAGTGTCCTTGAATTGCATTTACCTCCTGCCTGCCAGCCTGTGTGCCAGGCCGTCTTGCCAACTATTTACACCAATCATAATTGTTGTCACAGTATTGTTACTAATTAAAATTAAAAAAAAATTGATTGTTGTTCTTAATCCTCAGTTTGCTCGTGCCATTGAATTGCACTTTTCTCCTGCCGGCCAGCCTGTGTGCCAGGCCGACTTTCAAAATATTTACACCAATCATATTTGTTGTCACAGTATTCTTAATAATTAAAAATTAAAATTTTTGGTAATTGTTGTTCTGAAACCTCAGTTTGCTCGTGCCATTGAATTGCACTTTCCTCCTGCCTGCCAACCTGTGTGCCAGGCACAAACTAGCCAATTAGTGCCACCAATCCTAGTTGTTGTAAAAGTATTATTAATCTTTAAAATTCCAAATTGATCGCTTGTGATTCATCAGTTTGCTCGTGCCATTGAATTGCACTTTCCTCCTGCCTGCCAGTGTGTTTTCCAGGCCCAACTAGCCAATTAGTGGCACCAATCATAATTCTTGTAACAGTATATAAAAAATTAAAAATCATAATTTTTTGGACTGCAAATATTCAGTCTCCTAGTGCCATTGAATTGCATTTTCCTCCTGCCTGCCAGCCTGTGTGCCAGGCTGACTTTCAAAATATTTACACCAATCATATTTGTTGTCACAGTATCCTTAATAATTAAAAATTAACATTTTTGGTAATTGTTGTTCTGAATCCTCAGTTTGCACGTGCCATTGAATTGCACTTTCCTCCTGCCTTGCAGCCTGTGTGCCAGGCCCACCTAGCCAATTATTCCCAGCAATCATATTTCTTTTAACAGTATTGCAAAAATTGTCAATCATCACTGTTTTGACTGTCAGTATTCAGTCTCCTAGTGTCCTTGAATTGCATTTACCTCCTGCCTGCCAGCCTGTGTGCCAGGCCGTCTTGCCAACTATTTACATGAATCATAATTGTTGTCACAGTATTGTTACTAATTAAAATTAAAAACATTTTTTATTGTTGTTCTTAATCCTCAGTTTGCTCGTGCCATTGAATTGCACTTTCCTCCTGCCTTGCAGCCTGTGTGCCAGGCCCACCAAGCCAATTATTCCCAGCAATCATATTTCTTTTAACAGTATTGCAAAAATTGTCAATCATCACTTTTTTGACTGTCAGTATTCAGTCTCCTAGTGTCCTTGAATTGCATTTACCTCCTGCCTGCCAGCCTGTGTGCCAGGCCGTCTTGCCAACTATTTACACCAATCATAATTGTTGTCACAGTATTGTTACTAATTAAAATTAAAAAAATTTTGATTGTTGTTCTTAATCCTCAGTTTGCTCGTGCCATTGAATTGCACTTTTCTCCTGCCTGCCAGCCTGTGTGCCAGGCCGACTTTCAAAATATTTACACCAATCATATTTGTTGTCACAGTATTCTTAATAATTAAAAATTAAAAATTTTGGTAATTGTTGTTCTGAATCCTCAGTTTGCTCGTGCCATTGAATTGCACTTTCCTCCTGCCTTGCAGCCTGTGTGCGAGGCCCACCTAGCCAATTATTCCCAGCAATCATATTTCTTTTAACAGTATTGCAAAAATTGTGAATCATCACTGTTTTGACTGTCAGTATTCAGTCTCCTAGTGTCCTTGAATTGCATTTACCTCCTGCCTGCCAGCCTGTGTGCCAGGCCGTCTTGCCAACTATTTACACCAATCATAATTGTTGTCACAGTATTGTTACTAATTAAAATTAAAAAATTTTTTATTGTTGTTCTTAATCCTCAGTTTGCTCGTGCCATTGAATTGCACTTTTCTCTTGCCTGCCAGCCTGTGTGCCAGGCCGACTTTCAAAATATTTACACCAATCATATTTGTTGTCACAGTATTCTTAATAATTAAAAATTAAAATTTTTGGTAATTGTTGTTCTGAATCCTCAGTTTGCTCGTGCCATTGAATTGCACTTTCCTCCTGCCTTGCAGCCTGTGTGCCAGGCCCACCTAGCCAATTATTCCCAGCAATCATATTTCTTTTAACAGTATTGCAAAAATTGTCAATCATCACTGTTTTGACTGTCAGTATTCAGTCTCCTAGTGTCCTTGAATTGCATTTACCTCCTGCCTGCCAGCCTGTGTGCCAGGCCGTCTTGCCAATTATTTACACCAATCATAATTGTTGTCACAGTATTGTTACTAATTAAAATTAAAAAAATTTTGATTGTTGTTCTTAATCCTCAGTTTACTCGTGCCATTGAATTGCACTTTTCTCCTGCCTGCCAGCCTGTGTGCCAGGCCGACTTTCAAAATATTTACACCAATCATATTTGTTGTCACAGTATTCTTAATAATTAAAAATTAAAATTTTTGGTAATTGTTGTTCTGAATCCTCAGTTTGCTCATGCCATTGAATTGCACTTTCCTCCTGCCTTGCAGCCTGTGTGCTAGGCCCACCTATGAGGATATGTTTAGACTGTAAGGTAGGAGGGGAATTCTAGCTCAACTTTAAAAAACTTTATCCCAATGTTTTTTAGAAATACGGTTTGTGAGAATAGGTGGCGCAAATGAATGCTATTCCCCTATGTGTAATGTATTGTATTAGTTCGTTTTTTATTACTGAAGTTTCAATATCCTAAGTTCAATTTGGTAAGTTTAGCGAGTATCGCTATGAATGCTATATGGAGCAAATGGATGCTATTCCCCGATGTGTAATGTATTGTATTAGTTCGTTTTTTATTACTGAAGTTTCAATATCCTAAGTTTAATTTGGTAAGTTTAGCGAGAATCGCTATGTCTTAATTTCAAAATTATGTTCTTGTATAGGCTCAGCTTGTATCGCTATATCTTAATTTCTAAAAATTACTCCAAAATAGTGATCCTATATGGATGTTCTAATTTGAACTTCTGTATTAAGGCCAAAATGAATGTAATGGAATACTCCTTATTATAATTACGACCAAAGGACTAGGTTATAGTTTTTACAATTTTATTAAGTCATAAAAATATTAGCATAAGATTAATTTGACACCGGTGTCTACTTGTAATCAATAAAATATTTTAAAAAAACAGATAAAATGTTAAAATCTTAATTCTCACAGGTTATATTGTTAACATTATCTATGAGGCATTAAAATTATATATAAACAATTCTTTGTATATAGTTCAGACTTATATTTTCTGATTTCTTGCTATGGCTTTGTTGTTTCAATTTACCATACAAATAGGCAGGGTATAAGCGATATCTGTCACACTAAATAAAATTTGTATGAAACAGTACCTTATAGTGTATCTGTTTGATGACACTTTGTTAGTTGAAACCGGTGAGGTATAAAACCGGTTTATGATATGCACACTTGTTTTTGCTGGTGATATGTAGGATAGTGCGGTTAAATAAATGCCGCTGAGTGTGGATTCTTTCAATGACCTCGCTTACTTTAGTAGCTGTGGGGTCTTTTCAGTGTTGAATTACACAAGCGGTTAAATATATGCCGCTGGATGATCCTTTCTGTGGTTGGTGATCAGCCTTCTGTAATGGATATAGGTTGGTGTTCCTCCGTGGTTATTTTGGGCTTTACCTTGATGTGAATGTTTGTGCGGTTCCCGTGACCGCTCTGTATCTGTTTCCCTTGTCGGTCAGTGACCGATCAAACTTCTTAAGGGTTGGTGGTTCCTGATGTTATCTTTAATGCGGTTACATTTAAACCGTCAGGTGAGGATTCCTATGCTGCTTCGGTAGGCTGTTCTGTGTCTTTGATTCTTCTTTGTCGGTCAGTGACCGATCTGCTTGCTGCAGTTTCAAAAGTGCAGCTACAAAGATGTTGAAGAGGTTTACACTGTGTTTGCTTGATGTTTAGTGCGGTTAAATATACGCCGCCAGATGGATATTTGTCGTTTCAGATGGATTCGGCTGAAAATACCTTTTTTTTTATATGTAGTTAGAAGCGCTCCTCTCGTGTCTCTCAAATCAGTATATTGGTGCTCTGGTATCTATGCGTTTCGGCTTCAAAGCCTTTGTCAAGATACCTGAAGGATAGATTAACCTGCTATTTATACCTATTTGGGTTAATACTTTAAGTGCCTGTTTAGTTTTCTGTCCATTGTGTATGATTTTCACTTGGATTTTGATACGTTCCTGGCTTGTGGATGTGAAACATTAAAGTTCATCTTGTATTTATTAAGATTTGTTTGGGGTACATCATTAAGTTTTCATAGTTGAAGAAAAACATTTATAAAAAATACATATATACATCGTGACTATAAGGAGTAAGCCATTCACGTGTGCAAACTTAAATTTATAAATGTGTTTTGAGTCTGATTCTTTTAACGACTTTATTGTTGTTTTTTTTGTTATTTTTTATTTTTTAGAGTGACTTCCAATCTTGGATCGTTAATACATTTTACCCAGTGTGTACATAAGTGGATCTTATTTCGCTCAATATCCACTTAAAAGATTTTACTACATTTCTACTAATTGGTGATATTACCTAATCAATGCAATTGTTTGCATCTATTTGAGGTGAATACCTTATGTATAAATTAGAAAATTTGAAATGAATCCTAGAGTTCACTTCAATGTCCACTCAGTGGTAATACTACCTGATCATTTTCTACTAATAAGTTTATTATTGGACTTGATGATTTTCCTATATATATATATATATATATATATATATATATATATATATATATATATATAACTAGTTCTAGATTATATTATGAAGGTTCCTATTTGGGATTGTTTGCAAAGAACTGCATATGACTCACTATTTGTCCACTAGATGGTAATGATGTCATATATGGTATAACTGCTATTTGACGTGTATACCTATTGATTAAATAGTGTACATGTAAGATGATCTTATTAAATTTTAATAGTCAATTTTGCTGAATTATACTAAATTTTAAATTTTACTCAATGTATACTAAATGGTCATTTGCAACTGTTCAAAGTTGGCAATTGTTAAGAGTTTAAGTGATCAAATTAAGCTTATATTGGATGTATCCTATATAGATCTAGTTCTAAATTCAATTAAAGGGACAGTTTACTCAAAAAATTTCTGCCCTTTAATTTGTTCCCAATGATCCACTTTACCTGCTGGAGTGTATTAAATTGTTTACAAGTAGCTCCTTTACCCTTATATTGGCATTTGAAATTGTTAATTTAGCATGTGGTATCCCCACCTATTCTGAAAGTTTGTGGCCGCGCATACCAGCTATAGTTAAGCTTTGTAAACACAGCCAGCAGAAGAAATTACACTCCCAGTGTGATAAAGCAGAGATAAGGTAATAAAATGTTGATTTTCCATTGTTCTCTCAAAGTATTGGTGATTGTTTTAAGGACAGATATAAGATAAAGAAGCAGGTATATGTGCACAATGTGATACAGTAATGAGATCTGATTATACCTACAGATATAAGATAAAGACACATGTATATGTACACAGTGTGATACAGTAATGAGATCTGATTATACCTACAGATATAAGATACAGACACATGTATATGTACACAATGTGATACAGTAATGAGATCTGATTATACCTACAGATATAAGATAAAGACACATGTATATGTACACAATGTGATACAGTTATGAGATCTGATTATACCTACAGATATAAGATAGACACATGTATATGTACACAGTGTGATACAGTAATAAGATCTGATTATACATACAGATATAAGATACAGACACATGTATATGTACACAGTGTGATACAGTAATGAGATCTGATTATACCTACAGATATAAGATACAGATACATGTATATGTACACAATGTGATACAGTAATGAGATCTGATTATACCTACAGATATAAGATACAGACACATGTATATGTACACAATGTGATACAGTAATGAGATCTGATTATACCTACAGATATAAGATACAGACACATGTATATGTACACAGTGTGATACTGTAATGAGATCTGATTATACCTACAGATATAAGATACAGACACATGTATATGTACACAGTGTGATACAGTAATGAGATCTGATTATACATACAGATATAAGATACAGATACATGTATATGTACACAGTGTGATACAGTAATGAGATCTGATTATACCTACAGATATAAGATACAGACACATGTATATGTACACAATGTGATACAGTAATGAGATCTGATTATACCTACAGATATAAGATACAGACACATGTATATGTACACAGTGTGATACAGTAATGAGATCTGATTATACATACAGATATAAGATACAGATACATGTATATGTACACAGTGTGATACAGTAATGAGATCTGATTATACCTACAGATATAAGATACAGACACATGTATATGTACACAATGTGATACAGTAATGAGATCTGATTATACATACAGATATAAGATTAAGACACATGTATATGTACACAGTGTGATACAGTAATGAGATCTGATTATACCTACAGATATAAGATACAGACACATGTATATGTACACAGTGTGATACAGTAATGAGATCTGATTATACCTACAGATATAAGATACAGACACATGTATATGTACACAATGTGATACAGTAATGAGATCTGATTATACCTACAGATATAAGATACAGACACATGTATATGTACACAATGTGATACAGTAATGAGATCTGATTATACCTATAGATATAAGATACAGACACATGTATATGTACACAATGTGATACAGTAATGAGATCTAATTATACCTACAGATATAAGATACAGACACATGTATATGTACACAATGTGATAATGTAACTAGATCTGATTATACCTACAGATATAAGATACAGACCCATGTATATGTACACAATGTGATACAGTAGTGAGATCTGATTATACCTACAGATATAAGATACAGACACATGTATATGTACACAATGTGATACAGTAATGAGATCTGATTATACCTACAGATATAAGATAAAGACACATGTATATGTACACAGTGTGATACAGTAATGAGATCTGATTATACATACAGATATAAGATACAGACACATGTATATGTACACAATGTGATAATGTAACTAGATCTGATTATACCTACAGATATAAGATACAGACCCATGTATATGTACACAATGTGATACAGTAATGAGATCTGATTATACCTACAAGCTCAACCTATTTTATTAGGCTGTGGCTTCAAAACACAAAATCAGAGCTTTAATATACAGAAATAAGCCTTAAAAAGCTAATTTTCATACATTTTTTACTCTGCAGTTGGTAAAAAAAGCAATTGTAAACACATTAAGAGAAAAACTATTTTACAGTACACTGTCCCTTTAACAGAGAACTGCTGGTTCCTATTTAATTACAGATTAATGCTTAGGTTATCTTAGAGAATAGCATTTAAATCTAATTCACTATTTATACCTTTTGGGTGCAAGGTTCCCATTTTAAATATTAGCTTTGCTTCTTGGTGAAGAAGTTTCTTTCCTAGATTGCCTCCTCTGCTGTCTGGTTTTATTTTCCTAATACCCCAAAATAACATTTCATTGGTGTTTCCTCTATGGAATGTTTTGAAATGAGCATATAGTCTTGTGTTATCTCTCTCTTTCTCAATACTGAGGATGTGTTCTCTCATCCTGTCTTTCAACTTTCTGCTTGTTTGACCTAAATATTGAAGTTTGCAAGAGCATTGTATAAGATATATGATATTATTGTCCGTGCATCTAATGACTTCACTTCTTTTTACTTCTCTTTTTGTCACAGTGGATTTAACTGATTTGGATTTGGTGCTGTGTTTGCATGATTTACACTCATGGCATGGGAAGAAACCTGATATAATCTCATTATTGAGATCTTGTTGATTAGTATGAATTTTTTGTTTGTACTCACTAGGGGCTAAGATATTTTTCAAATTGGTGGCTTTTCGAAATATAATATCTGGGTGTTGTTTATTATAGGGAAAAGATTGAAACAACACCCAGATATTATAGTGAGTACAAACATGAGTGTAAATCACGCAAACACAGCACCAAATCCAAATCAGTTAAATCCACTGTGACAAAAAGAGAAGTAAAAAGAAGTGAAGTCATTAGATGCACGGACAATAATATCATATATCTTATACAATGCTCTTGCAAACTTCAATATTTAGGTCAAACGAGCAGAAAGTTGAAAGACAGGATGAGAGAACACATCCTCAGTATTGAGAAAGAGAGAGATAACACAAGACTATATGCTCATTTCAAAACATTCCATAGAGGAAACCCCAATGAAATGTTATTTTGGGGTATTAGGAAAATAAAACCAGACAGCAGAGGAGGCAATCTAGGAAAGAAACTTCTTCACCAAGAAGCAAAGCTAATATTTGAAATGGGAACCTTGCACCCAAAAGGTCTAAATAGAGAATTAGATTTAAATGCTATTCTCTAAGATAACCTAAGCATTAATCTGTAATTAAATAGGAACCAGCAGTTCTCTGTTAATAGAATTTAGAACTAGATCTATATAGGATACATCCAATATAAGCTTAATTTGATCACTTAAACTCTTAACAATTGCCAACTTTGAACAGTTGCAAATGACCATTTAGTATACATTGAGTAAAATTTAAAATTTAGTATAATTCAGCAAAATTGACTATTAAAATTTAATAAGATCATCTTACATGTACACTATTTAATCAATAGGTATACACGTCAAATAGCAGTTATACCATATATGACATCATTACCATCTAGTGGACAAATAGTGAGTCATATGCAGTTCTTTGCAAACAATCCCAAATAGGAACCTTCATAATATAATCTAGAACTAGTTATATATATATATATATATATATAGGAAAATCAGCAAGTCCAATAATAAACTTATTAGTAGAAAATGATCAGGTAGTATTACCACTGAGTGGACATTGAAGTGAACTCTAGGATTCATTTCAAATTTTCTAATTTATACATAAGGTATTCACCTCAAATAGATGCAAACAATTGCATTGATTAGGTAATATCACCAATTAGTAGAAATGTAGTAAAATCTTTTAAGTGGATATTGAGCGAAATAAGATCCACTTATGTACACACTGGGTAAAATGTATTAACGATCCAAGATTGGAAGCCACTCTAAAAAAATAAAAAATAACAAAAAAAAACAACAATAAAGTCGTTAAAAGAATCAGACTCAAAACACATTTATAAATTTAAGTTTGCACACGTGAATGGCTTACTCCTTATAGTCACAATGTATATATGTATTTTTTATAAATGTTTTTTCTTCAACTATGAGAACTTAATGATGTACCCCAAACAAATCTTAATAAATACAAGATGAACTTTAATGTTTCACATCCACAAGCCAGAACGTATCAAAATCCAAGTGAAAATCATACACAATGGACAGAAAACTAAACAGGCACTTAAAGTATTAATCCAAATAGGTATAAATAGCAGGTTCATCTATCCTTCAGGTATCTTGACAAAGGCTTTGAAGCCGTAACGCATAGATACCAGAGCACCAATATACTGATTTGAGAGACACGAGAGGAGCGCTTCTAACTACATATAAAAAAAAAAGGTATTTTCAGCCGAATCCATCTGAAACTACAAATATCCATCTGGCGGCGTATATTTAACCGCACTAAACATCAAGCAAACACAGTGTAAACCTCTTCAACATCTTTGTAGCTGCACTTTTGAAACTGCAGCAAGCAGATCGGTCACTGACCGACAAAGAAGAATCAAAGACACAGAACAGCCTCCGAAGCGGCATAGGAATCCTCACCTGACGGTTTAAATGTAACCGCATTAAAGATAACATCAGGAACCACCAACCCTTAAGAAGTTCGATCGGTCACTGACCGACAAGGGAAACAGATACAGAGCGGACACGGGAACCGCACAAACATTCACATCAAGGTAAAGCCCAAAATCTTAACCGGTATTATCGCAAACAGACTTCAGGCAGTACTAAAATCTATTATTCATATTGACCAGACGGGCTTTATGGTAGGAAGAAACTCCGCCTCCAATTTACGAAAATTATTTTTAGTGCTAGATTCTACGAAAAGTGAAAAACTTTCTCAAAAACATAAAGATAAAAACATGAAAGGGGACAGACCTAGTTTAGCTATACTCTCCCTAGATGCACAGAAAGCTTTTGACTCAGTGGAATGGGACCATTTATTCACCTCAATGTCAGAGTTTGGGTTCCCAGAAACTATAATACAATTGATTAAAAATATTTACAGAAAACCATGCACTGCAATTTTGGTGAATGGCCAGGTATCAAAAAACCTATTGTTAGAGAGAGGCACTAGACAGGGCTGTCCTCTTTCACCGCTACTATTTAATGTAGTTATAGAGCCACTAGCCATAATGTTAAGAGAAAGAATACAGGGCATAATGGTGGGCAAATATGAGAGTAAAGTCTCCCTTTATGCAGATGACCTATTGTTATACGTTCGCAATCTCAAGGTTAATATCCCATTAGTTTTGGAAATAATAGAAGACTTTAGTACCTTTTCAGGCTATAAGATTAACATAAACAAATCTGAATTGATGATACTAAGGGAAGATAAAGATTGGAGCCCAGGAAATCATTTTAAGCTAGCTCGAGAGAGTATAAGGTACTTAGGAATCTTAATTTCAACTCAAGAGGACCTATTGTATAGCTTAAATTATACACCCCTGATTAGAAAATTAAAAGAAGATTTAAAAGCTTGGTCTAAATTACCTAAACTGAGTGAGTGAGCGCTTACAGCTTAAAAGGCTAAGTGTTGGTATAAAACAATTTAATACAAGCAATAAAACAATAAAACAATATAACAATATAACTAATACAGTGATTCAGTTAAAACAATTATACATATTACATGGATCCATGGGGGGCATATAAAAACAAACCTAAAATACAATGTGCGTTCAGAACAGCATAAAATAATAAATAATCACAATACCGAAAAAAACCCAGTTGGGTCACAAACCCATCAACTTTCGTTAGATGGGCGCTGATCACATAGGTAAAATTGGATATAGACAGGTGATGCGACGTGTCTGTGATATGACGCTAAAGGTTACACAATGGTGTGGATAAAAATGTGTAAAAGTGTGAAAAAATGTGAAAAAATGTGAAAAAATATGAAAGAATAAATATAAATGTCCACAATTAGTGTTCAAAAATTATAAATATAAATGTCCACAATTAGTGTTCAAAAAAATAAGTTCCAAATTAGATATATCCAGTGTGGGTAATAGGCATAAGTTGCCAAAAAAGGGGGGTAGTTCCTTAGAAGCAAAATTTGTGATGAATTGTAGAAAAATGTTTAAAAACACATCGTGAAGAATACAAATCGAAAAACCATATTTTCAAAAATAAAAACAAAATCCAAAAGAATGTCTTCAAAACCTGTGGAAAAAAGGAGAAATAATAGTGCAATAACGTTTTTGCAATCCAAATGATGATTAGAAATAAGCTCACCAGTATGTCAACGCGTTTCGGCCTTCCTGGCCTTTATCAAGACTATACTGTTAGTGATTATCTGGGAGCTTTTATAGTGTGGTCTCTGTGGTGATTGGATCAATTTTGGTGCCAAAAAGATTAGGTCCGCCCTTTCCTGTTTGGCCCATTTTTGCCTGGGAAAATAACTAATACCAATCTTAGTTCGTATTTTTCATCATCAAAAGGCAGTTTTAGACGTATTTGACATTTATATGTAACGTATTGTATTTTTGAGTTTCATTTCTTTCTTAATTTGTGCGTCTATGGCATATTTATAATCTTATTTGTTGTCCGGTTTTTGCCCCACTCTCGGATCTAGGGGTCATTGTCTAATATGTATCACATCCGGTTTCATCTGCATCACTTCCGGTTTCGCTATTACCGGAAGTTGATGTCATCAATATCCGGTGTAAATATTGCCGTAGCTGATTCCGCTCTTGCCGGTAATAGACTAAGTGCATGCCTTTCTAAAATACTTTTAGGATGCCTTTCTAAAATTCTTTTAGGCAGTTGTGCTCTAAGTCATAAAGACGATTGATGTGTTATATGCAAAAAGGTAGTCAGGTTAGTCAGACGTGTAAACACTAATGCGGAGTCTTAGTGTAAATGAGATGGCTAATATAAATACAGTGATCTGAATGAGGATCCTAGTGTTATTCGGTAAAAATCACAGGGGTTAATGGGCTGAGATATTTAATAAAAGTCGTTAACTGATAGCAGTAGATATTTAATAAAAGTCGTTGGTTAATAGAATGGAATATTAATTCAAACTTGTGGTTGGCACAGAACATGTAGAGCAGACTGTCGTTGGGGTGTCTAGTGTGCAACTTGCACCGCTCATTAAATTCTTAAAATTCGGGTTGTCTGAAGAGTGTTAATGGATGTGGGCCTGAGGTAGGTGGGTCGTGGATCAGGAAGGAAATAAGTTGTGTAGCTTGTGTGCTATTAGTGGGATCCGACCCTCTCGGTCGCTTTGATAGGTGTATGCTTATGTGTTTTGAATCTAGGGACTAGGTCCCCTAATCAGTATCTATCTATAAGTCGTGGGTCTAGGTTCAATGTGGAACCTACCATTTTACAAATGGGCTTTCAGATATTTGAAGCGACTATCGCTATATTGGCTTGAATATGGGGTATCGAATATGTGGCATTGAATACGGCGTCTTAGATGTACTCTATGCTAAGTCATATCAATGGACAGTGGGTCTCTGCTGAGCTAAATTTAAAAAAAAGGCCTAGAATGGTTATGTATTTATAATCACCAGCTAATAGGAGCCTGTCAGCTTTTCAAATCTGGTCGTTCATTTATCAGAACAACGTCTATTCATATTGGAAAGCATTAAATACATCTTAAGCCACAATTATTTTTGTTGTAACAACGAATTCTACAAACAAGTGTGCGGCACAGTGTCATGAACGCTTCCGTTCATCGCCGTGTCGCCGCGGCTCCCGGAACTTCTCTGTGTCTCTGACGTCATGTTGCTTAGCAACATGACGCTTCCTCGCACACCCTCTGATGACGGTTACGCTCCTGCCCTTTAAATCTCGGCGGGAGATCTGAATCTGGGCCCGTTTGTTTGTTTCCCTGGATTGTGAGTACCATATCAGTTTTGTTCTTCTGTGTACCGACTTCTGCCTGCCTGACCAAGCCTCTTGCCTTATCCCTACTTGCTGATATTTGGACATTGACTTCTGCCTGCCTGACCTTGCCTGTAGCTGTTACCCTTTTGCTGATACTTGGATGCCGACTTCTGCTTGCCTGACCTTGTCTTTTGCCTCTACCTTTTGCTGATATTTTGATGCCGACTTCTGCCTGCCTGACCTTGCTTTTGCCTTTACCTTTAAACCTATTCTTTGATAAACAAGACCTGCTTAAAGGGACATTTTACTTTTACAAGCTGCAAAAGAGAACTTTGCCTTTCTGTTTGTTATACACCTGCTTAAAGGGACATTTTACTTTTACAAGCTGCAAAAGAGAACTTTGCCTTTCTGTTTGTTATACACCTGCTTAAAAGGGACATTTACTTTTACAAGCTGCAAAAGAGAACTTTGCCTTTCTGTTTGTTATACACCTGCTTAAAGGGACATTTTACTTTTACAAGCTGCAAAAGAGAACTTTGCCTTTCTGTTTGTTATACACCTGCTTAAAGGGACATTTTACTTTTACAAGCTGCAAAAGAGAACTTTGCCTTTCTGTTTGTTATAAACCTGCTTAAAGGGACATTATACTTTTTCAAGCTGCAACAGAGAACTTTTCCTTTGTTTTACAAGCCTGCTAAAGAGGACCTTTTTCAGAAGCTTCAAGTAAGAGCATTTCCTTTTTGTTCTTTGTACTACTTAAAGGGACGTTTTATCCTTTGTGGCTTTCCTGCATTCTGGAACAATATTCATTTTTGTTATCTTCTAATCTGCTTCCTGAGTGGATCACGTCCTGGATATTTCTCAGTGTGCTAGCGTGTGCTTTCAATTCACGCTAGCAGTTGGGTTACATCCCGGATTGATTCCAGAGCGGCTGACATTACAAACGGGCCACAAAAATGGACCCCACTGAATTATCTATGGCCGTGGCTCACCAGGGACAGCTCTTGGGTTCTCATGCCACTCACTTGCAGTCTCTGGACACTAAACTTGATCAAATTACTGCTCTATTACAAAATTTGGTTGCTACCGCACCTCCCAATCCTAATCCCAATCCAAATCCGATTGAGGCATTACCTCCTCCGATTCCTAACAATCAGTCTCAGGTACAACTAAGTCCCAGGATTCCTCTTCCGGATAAATATGATGGGAATCCTGAAGAATGTAGAGGCTTTTTGAATCAATGCCGTCTTCATTTCCGAAATAGCCCTACTCTCTTTGCTACTGCCTCTTCTAGAATCACGTTTCTTATTTCCTTAATGAAAGGAAAAGCCTTGGCTTGGGTGTCACCTTTGCTAGAAAAGAATGATCCTATACTGTTGGATGTTGAAACATTTCTATCTACATTCTCAAACGTATTCGATAAACCTGGAAGGTCATCCGCTGCTGAAGCTACTCTCCTGGATTTACGTCAAGGAAATCAACCAGTCTCTCAATATGCAATTGAGTTCCGCACCCTTGCCTCTGAAACCACTTGGAATCAGGGAGCACTCAGAGCCGCTTTCCGTAAAGGACTTTCTGAGCGTCTCAAGGATGAATTGGTGTATCGTGAACTTCCAGAGTCCTTAGAAGCCTTAATAAATCTCTGTATCAGTCTCGACGCCAGGTTTCGTGAACGCCAACAAGAAAAGGATAGAACACAGAGGACTTCCACTCGAACTCCTTTTCGTTTAGCTCCTCGTTTTTCTAATCCAGTCACTCCAGCCTCTCCTACTACTGATCAGGCTGAACCCATGGAAGTAGGAAGTATAAAATTAACTGAGACTGAACGCTTGAGAAGACGGACTCTTGGCTTATGTCTGTACTGTGGCCTTAAAGGACATTTATTAAGGGATTGTCCTACTAGGCCAGTAAAAGCCAGGGCTTAACTCTAGTCCAGGGAACTGAGTTAAGCCAAAATAGTGGTCATTCCCTATACAAGAAACTCTTTGTTCCAGTAACTCTTCTAATTGGACATAAGAAGATCTATACCCAAGCTCTAATTGATTCTGGTGCTGGAGGTGTGTTCATTGACTCTACATTTGTTTCTACTCATTCTATACCCTTACTAAAGAAGGAGTATTCCATTTCAGTCTCTACGGTCAGTGGAGATCCTTTGGGTTCTGGATACATTCAGTTTTCTACTCAACCCTTAATCCTCACCGTAGGAATACTTCATTCTGAGACAATTTGTTTCGATGTCATTTCCACTCCGCAATTTCCCATTATCTTGGGATTACCCTGGCTCCAGATTCACAATCCCATTTTTTCTTGGACTTTCGGTGAACTCACTTCCTGGGGATCTACATGCCAGACTAAATGTCTTCAAAAGATTACTAAGTTACCACTCACTATTGCTCTCACAGTTGAAACTCCGGAATCCTTACCTATGCATTACCATGACTTTGTGGATGTCTTCTCCAAAAAAGAAGCTGAACGTCTTCCTCCTCATCGCCCTTTTGATTGTCCCATTGACCTCCTTCCTGGGGCTGCCTATCCTCGAGGCAAGACATATCCACTTTCTAAACCAGAAAACATGGCTCTGGAAGAATATATAAAAGACAATCTGGCTAGAGGATTTATTCGACCCTCCTCTTCCCCTGTAGGGGCCGGTTTCTTTTTTGTGGGAAAAAAGGATGGCGGATTAAGACCCTGTATTGATTATCGTGGATTGAATCAGATTACCATCAAGAACAGTTATCCTCTGCCCCTTATTCCTGAACTTTTTACTTATCTTCAGGGAGCCACCATTTTCACCAAACTCGACCTACGCGGTGCATACAACTTGATCCGTATACGCAAAGGAGATGAGTGGAAGACTGCCTTTAACACTCGATTTGGGCATTATGAATATTTGGTCATGCCCTTCGGGCTATGCAATGCTCCGGCGGTTTTCCAGCATTTTGTAAATGAGATCTTTCGTGATTTTTTGAATATTTTTGTTATCATATACCTGGACGACATCTTAATTTTTTCTCAGAACCACCAAGATCATGTGCACCACGTCAAGAAAGTACTTCAACGTCTAAGAGAATTCCATCTGTTTGCTAAACTGGAGAAATGTTCTTTCCATCAAAAATCCATACCCTTTCTGGGTTATGTAATATCGGCATCTGGATTCGAAATGGACCCTACTAAACTTTCTGCCATTTTGGATTGGCCTAGACCTGATTCTTTGAAGGCTTTACAACGTTTCCTAGGCTTCGCCAATTATTACAGAAAGTTCATCAAGAATTTTGCTACTATTACTTCTCCTCTTACTTCTCTCACAAGAAAAGGACAAAACTGTAAAGTATGGCCGTCTGAGGCTATAGAAGCTTTTGAATCTCTCAAAGAAGCTTTTTCCTCAGCTCCTATCCTTCGTCATCCAAATCCTGAGTTTCAATTTATTCTGGAGGTGGATGCTTCCTCTGTTGCTGCTGGAGCTGTTCTGTCTCAACGAATACCAGAGACTGGAAGGATTCATCCTGTTGCTTTTTTCTCTAAAAAATTCACTCCTTCCGAATTTAACTATGACGTAGGGAATAAAGAGTTGCTTGCCATCAAGATGGCATTGGATGAATGGAGACATTGGCTGGAAGGTACTTCTTTGCCATTTACTATACTTACTGATCATAAGAACCTTCTGTATCTCCAAACAGCCAAACGACTAAATTCCAGGCAAGCACGCTGGTCATTATTCTTCTCTCGGTTTCACTATAATTTGTCTTACATACCTGGTTCAAAAAATATTAAAGCAGACGCACTTTCCAGACAATTTCAAGATACCCCAGTTCCTGAGTCTGGTACCATTCTCCAACCTCATAAAGTCATTGCCCAGTTAACAACTTCTTGGTTACAAGAATTACTGTCCGCTCAAGAGCATCTTCCTTTGTCCTGTAAACCTCCCGATGGTTTACTCTTTGTTCCTGAACGCCTTCGTTCCAAGATTTTATTTTGGGCTCATGATAGTCCCCTTTCTGGACATCCTGGCATCAGTATTACCACTCGAAACCTCAAACAACATGTCTGGTGGCCTACACTCTCTCAAGATGTGAAGGATTACGTCTCAGTATGCACACAATGTGCCATGAACAAAACTCCACGCCAACTTCCTTCAGGATTACTCCAACCATTGCCTATACCCCACCAGCCTTGGACTCATGTATCCATGGACTTTATTACCGATCTTCCCTTGTCCACTGGGAACAATACTATCTGGGTGGTGGTCGACAGGTTCACTAAGACGGCTCATTTTGTACCCTTGCCAGGATTACCATCTGCCAAAAGACTCTCTGAACTTTTTATTCTACATATTGTAAGAATCCATGGATTTCCTCTAGATATTGTTTCAGATAGAGGGGTACAATTCGTTTCTCGATTTTGGAGGTCACTTTGTAAACATTTTGGTACTACTATATCTCTCTCTACTTCTCACCACCCACAATCGAATGGTCAGACTGAAAGAGTAAACCAGTGTCTTGAAACATATCTTAGACATTATGTGGATCATTATCACTCTAACTGGACTTCTTACCTTCCTTTGGCTGAATTGGCCCATAATGCCCGGTACAATTCCTCCCTTCAGACTTCTCCTTTTCATGCAGCTTACGGATATCAGCCTAGGACATTCCCTTTGCATACTTCCTCCACAGTGAATCCTGCTTCTGATCTTACAGCCCGAAGATTAACTCGACATTGGCAGAAGATACATCGTATTCTTTCTGTAACTTCTAGACGTTACAAGTTCTTTTCGGATCTTCGACGGAAGAAGGCTCCCAAATATCGCCCTGGTGATAAAGTTTGGATTTCCTCTCGATTTCTTCGCCTGAAACAACCTTCTAACAAATTGGGACCACGATATGTGGGTCCTTTCCGAATACTGGGTCAGGTATGTTCCACTGCTTATCGGGTAGCTTTACCCAAGTCTCTCAAAGTCCATCCGGTATTCCATGTTTCTCTTTTAAAACCTGTGATGATTAACAGGTATTCTAAGCCTTTTTCTAAACCTCCACCGTTATTGGTGCATGGACATCCTGAGTTTGAGATCAGCCATATTCTAGATTCCAAATTGCGGGGCAAGAAATTGTATTATCTCATTCATTGGAAGGGTTATCCAGTCACGGAACGTTCTTGGGAACCTGCTCATCAAGTAAATGCTCCTATATTGGTCAAGACCTTCCACAAGACTCATCCTGATAGACCTGGTCCTGTCCCCCGGAGGGGTCCTTGAGGAGGGGGTGCTGTCATGAACGCTTCCGTTCATCGCCGTGTCGCCGCGGCTCCCGGAACTTCTCTGTGTCTCTGACGTCATGTTGCTTAGCAACATGACGCTTCCTCGCACACCCTCTGATGACGGTTACGCTCCTGCCCTTTAAATCTCGGCGGGAGATCTGAATCTGGGCCCGTTTGTTTGTTTCCCTGGATTGTGAGTACCATATCAGTTTTGTTCTTCTGTGTACCGACTTCTGCCTGCCTGACCAAGCCTCTTGCCTTATCCCTACTTGCTGATATTTGGACATTGACTTCTGCCTGCCTGACCTTGCCTGTAGCTGTTACCCTTTTGCTGATACTTGGATGCCGACTTCTGCTTGCCTGACCTTGTCTTTTGCCTCTACCTTTTGCTGATATTTTGATGCCGACTTCTGCCTGCCTGACCTTGCTTTTGCCTTTACCTTTAAACCTATTCTTTGATAAACAAGACCTGCTTAAAGGGACATTTTACTTTTACAAGCTGCAAAAGAGAACTTTGCCTTTCTGTATGTTATACACCTGCTTAAAGGGACATTTTACTTTTACAAGCTGCAAAAGAGAACTTTGCCTTTCTGTTTGTTATACACCTGCTTAAAAGGGACATTTACTTTTACAAGCTGCAAAAGAGAACTTTGCCTTTCTGTTTGTTATACACCTGCTTAAAGGGACATTTTACTTTTACAAGCTGCAAAAGAGAACTTTGCCTTTCTGTTTGTTATACACCTGCTTAAAGGGACATTTTACTTTTACAAGCTGCAAAAGAGAACTTTGCCTTTCTGTTTGTTATAAACCTGCTTAAAGGGACATTATACTTTTTCAAGCTGCAACAGAGAACTTTTCCTTTGTTTTACAAGCCTGCTAAAGAGGACCTTTTTCAGAAGCTTCAAGTAAGAGCATTTCCTTTTTGTTCTTTGTACTACTTAAAGGGACGTTTTATCCTTTGTGGCTTTCCTGCATTCTGGAACAATATTCATTTTTGTTATCTTCTAATCTGCTTCCTGAGTGGGTCACGTCCTGGATATTTCTCAGTGTGCTAGCGTGTGCTTTCAATTCACGCTAGCAGTTGGGTTACATCCCGGATTGATTCCAGAGCGGCTGACACACAGCAATGGGGACCAGGTTCGCGCCTAGCTATGCTAACATCTACATGGGTCAATGGGAACAGATATTCTGGGACTCATGTCCAGCAAGCGCGGACCTGGTCCTCTATTCCAGATACATAGACGATATATTGATCATCTGGAAGGGATCACTGGAAGACTTAAAATACACCATTGACGTAATGAACCAGAATGAAATGAACCTAAAGTTTACGTCTGAATACAGCTACAACAGAATCAACTTTCTTGATCTCACAATCGAAGTTAAGAATGGTAAAATTGAGACGTCGACCTTCTTTAAGAAGGTCGACTGTAACAACTACATTCATAGCCTGAGCTGCCACCATCCAACTTGGAAAAGCAACATACCAAAAGGACAACTCCTAAGGATAAGAAAAAACTGCTCTAACCCGAACAAGTGGGCTGAACAAGAAGAGATACTGAAAGAAAGGTTCTTGGGGGGGATCAAATATCTGAAAGCCCATTTGTAAAATGGTAGGATCCACATTGAACCTAGACCCACGACTTATAGATAGATACTGATTAGGGGACCTAGTCCCTAGATTCAAAACACATAAGCATACACCTATCAAAGCGACCGAGAGGGTCGGATCCCACTAATAGCACACAAGCTACACAACTTATTTCCTTCCTGATCCACGACCCACCTACCTCAGGCCCACATCCATTAACACTCTTCAGACAACCCAAATTTTAAGAATTTAATGAGCGGTGCAAGTTGCACACTAGACACCCCAACGACAGTCTGCTCTACATGTTCTGTGCCAACCACAAGTTTGAATTAATATTCCATTCTATTAACCAACGACTTTTATTAAATATCTACTGCTATCAGTTAACGACTTTTATTAAATATCTCAGCCCATTAACCCCTGTGATTTTTACCGAATAACACTAGGATCCTCATTCAGATCACTGTATTTATATTAGCCATCTCATTTACACTAAGACTCTGCATTAGTGTTTACACGTCTGACTAACCTGACTACCTTTTTGCATATAACACATCAATCGTCTTTATGACTTAGAGCACAACTGCCTAAAAGAATTTTAGAAAGGCATCCTAAAAGTATTTTAGAAAGGCATGCACTTAGTCTATTACCGGCAAGAGCGGAATCAGCTACGGCAATATTTACACCGGATATTGATGACATCAACTTCCGGTAATAGCGAAACCGGAAGTGATGCAGATGAAACCGGATGTGATACATATTAGACAATGACCCCTAGATCCGGAAGTGGGGCAAAAACCGGACAACAAATAAGATTATAAATATGCCATAGACGCACAAATTAAGAAAGAAATGAAACCCAAAAATACAATACGTTACATATAAATGTCAAATACGTCTAAAACTGCCTTTTGATGATGAAAAATACGAACTAAGATTGGTATTAGTTATTTTCCCAGGCAAAAATGGGCCAAACAGGAAAGGGCGGACCTAATCTTTTTGGCGCCAAAATTGATCCAATCACCACAGAGACCACACTATAAAAGCTCCCAGATAATCACTAACAGTATAGTCTTGATAAAGGCCAGGAAGGCCGAAACGCGTTGACATACTGGTGAGCTTATTTCTAATCATCATTTGGATTGCAAAAACGTTATTGCACTATTATTTCTCCTTTTTTCCACAGGTTTTGAAGACATTTTTTTGGATTTTGTTTTTATTTTTGAAAATATGGTTTTTCGATTTGTATTCTTCACGATGTGTTTTTAAACATTTTTCTACAATTCATCACAAATTTTGCTTCTAAGGAACTACCCCCCTTTTTTGGCAACTTATGCCTATTACCCACACTGGATATATCTAATTTGGAACTTATTTTTTTGAACACTAATTGTGGACATTTATATTTATAATTTTTGAACACTAATTGTGGACATTTATATTTATTCTTTCATATTTTTTCACATTTTTTCACATTTTTTCACACTTTTACACATTTTTATCCACACCATTGTGTAACCTTTAGCGTCATATCACAGACACGTCGCATCACCTGTCTATATCCAATTTTACCTATGTGATCAGCGCCCATCCAACGAAAGTTGATGGGTTTGTGACCCAACTGGGTTTTTTTCGGTATTGTGATTATTTATTATTTTATGCTGTTCTGAACGCACATTGTATTTTAGGTTTGTTTTTATATGCCCCCCATGGATCCATGTAATATGTATAATTGTTTTAACTGAATCACTGTATTAGTTATATTGTTATATTGTTTTATTGTTTTATTGCTTGTATTAAATTGTTTTATACCAACACTTAGCCTTTTAAGCTGTAAGCGCTCACTCACTCAGTTTAGTTAGTCTCTTTCCCAAGCCCACTAGGGGGCTCTTGCCAGTGAGCTTAAGGCATCGTATTACTAGCGCTCGGTCTACTACATCTGATTCCTTGGTCTAAATTACCCTTATCACTCACTGGCAGGGTTAACACATTTAAAATGATAATGTTCCCAAAAATATTGTATTTAATTCAAAACGTTCCCATCCCGATGTCAAAGAAAGACATCAGAGAGGTCTCGGTGGCGGTAAGGCAATTCATATGGAATAATAAGAAACCAAGAATAGCTATGGATAAATTATACTTACAAAGAGATATGGGTGGATTAGCTCTCCCAAACTTGGAACATTACAACTGGATAATGTTAAGTAGGATAGTGGTAGAATGGATAACAGGGGTCTCGTACTTCACAATTCCAGAAATTGAAAGGAATTTCTGTATGCCACATAACTTGGTGAATTTGATACACTGCCCATGGCGAAGACTGCCAACAAATATTAAAAATATAAAAACTATTGTAAATCCCATCATAGCTTGGCAGAAGTTGTGTATTATCTTAGGAATAGAATATAAGATGTCCAAATACTTATTAATACAAAATAACTTAGCTTTCCCAGGGGGCTTTAATTCCACTGTTTTTCAGAGCTGGGGGGCCAAAGGGTTAGAATTTATTTGGCAAATACTAGATAAAGAAAGAAAGACTGTTAAAACATTCGACTCTTTGAAAACTGATTTCCACATAGATAACAGAGATTTTTTCGCCTATCTCCAGGTCAGGCATTATGCTCAGCAATTGATCAAGGAAAATGGGTGGAATTGGGGATGGGAAAAAATTGAATCATGGATAAAAATGGTTATGCATGGAGTGAGTTCAATTTCACCCTGGTATAAACTCATCTCTGTTAAAGAAGGTCTAAATAACTTAGGTAATATAACGAATAGATGGAGTCCCTTCATTACCGAATTAGGCGAGTCTAATGAAAAGATAAAAGAATCAATCTCCCAAGTGGCTAAAACAACAATATCCGAAACCTGGAGAGAAGCTCACTTAAAGTTATTATACCGCACTTACTACACGCCAGAGAGGGGCGCGAAGTGGGGTAATACACAATTTAATAAATGTCCTAAATGCAGTCAAACTGAAGCGGATTTAATACATATGATTTGGGAGTGCCCTATAATTAGACAATTCTGGCTTAAAATTGAGTTTTGGCTACGTAAAATACTAAAGAGATCTAGTATCTTTACATTAGAACACATAATACTTTTACTAAGGGTCAAAGAATGGGGGGAAGACTGGAGATTTATAAATATTTCAATACTTGCGGCTAGAAGCATAATCTTCAGAAATTGGAAGAATAGTAAAAAACCTAATTTTGTAGACTGGAAAAATTTTCTGATAAAACAAGCTATTATTGAACAATTTGATATTCAAGAATTGAATGATTTTACCAGCAGAGAATATAGGAAGAAATGGGAAAAATTGATACATTCCCTCCCAAACACTATACAAGAACAATTCTGGTATTCTTTTAGGAAAACAGCCGAAACCTAAGAGGAAGCTGTAGTGCGAGTGGTGTGGGGGCCGGGGGAGAGAGATTATATATATCTAATTTTTTTTTTTTTTTTTTTTTTTTTTTCTTCTTGTCTGTTTGAGTGTTTGTATGTCAGTTCTGTTTTTTTTTTTTTTTTTCGGTTTAGGGTAGGGTGATATGAGGGAATAAAATTATCCTAATATAAGTACAGAACGTAGGATGGCTTACACTGTATGAAATAACGTTGGATAAAAAGTAAGCTTTAGGATTAAATCACAAGGGCTTAGGTTGTATAAAGCGGGAAATGGTTTTACACCTTGCATGGTGAAAAGCGGGCCTGAACGAAAGGCTGTTCATTTGTTTATTATTTACATTCGGTAATGCACCCTGCGAGGTGAAAGGTAAGCCCAATTGAGAGGCCATGTATTTATATTTTTGGATTATAAATAAAATATTTAGAATTTTAATGCCTCATAGATAATGTTAACAATATAACCTGTGAGAATTAAGATTTTAACATTTTATCTGTTTTTTTAAAATATTTTATTGATTACAAGTAGACACCGGTGTCAAATTAATCTTATGCTAATATTTTTATGACTTAATAAAATTGTAAAAACTATAACCTAGTCCTTTGGTCGTATTTATAATAAGGAGTATTCTATTACATTCATTTTGGCCTTAATACAGAAGTTCAAATTAGAACATCCATATAGGATCACTATTTTGGAGTAATTTTTAGAAATTAAGATATAGCGATACAAGCTGAGCCTATACAAGAACATAATTTTGAAATTAAGACATAGCGATACTCGCTAAACTTACCAAATTGAACTTAGGATATTGAAACTTAAGTAATAAAAAACGAACTAATACAATACATTACACATCGGGGAATAGCATCCATTTGCGCCATATAGCATTCATAGCGATACTCGCTAAACTTACCAAATTGAACTTAGGATATTGAAACTTCAATAATAAAAAACGAACTAATACAATACATTACACATAGGGGAATAGCATTCATTTGCGCCACCTATTCTCACAAAACCGTATGCCAGGCCCACCTAGCCAATTATTCCCAGCAATCATATTTCTTTTAACAGTATTGCAAAAATTGTCAATCATCACTTTTTTGACTGTCAGTATTCAGTCTCCTAGTGTCCTTGAATTGCATTTACCTCCTGCCTGCCAGCCTGTGTGCCAGGCCGTCTTGCCGACTATTTACACCAATCATAATTGTTGTCACAGTATTGTTACTAATTAAAATTAAAACATTTTTGATTGTTGTTCTTAATCCTCAGTTTGCTCATGCCATTGAATTGCACTTTTCTCCTGCCTGCCAGCCTGTGTGCCAGGCCGACTTTCAAAATATTTACACCAATCATATTTGTTGTCACAGTATTCTTAATAATTAAAAATTAAAATTTTTGGTAATCGTTGTTCTGAATCCTCAGTTTGCTCGTGCCATTGAATTGCACTTTCCTCCTGCCTTGCAGCCTGTGTGCCAGGCCCACCTAGCCAATTATTCCCAGCAATCATATTTCTTTTAACAGTATTGCAAAAATTGTCAATCATCACTGTTTTGACTGTCAGTATTCAGTCTCCTAGTGTCCTTGAATTGCATTTACCTCCTGCCTGCCAGCCTGTGTGCCAGGCCGTCTTGCCAACTATTTACACCAATCATAATTGTTGTCACAGTATTGTTACTAATTAAAATTAAAAAAAATTTGATTGTTGTTCTTAATCCTCAGTTTGCTCGTGCCATTGAATTGCACTTTTCTCCTGCCTGCCAGCCTGTGTGCCAGGCCGACTTTCAAAATATTTACACCAATCATATTTGTTGTCACAGTATTCTTAATAATTAAAAATTAAAAATTTTTGTAATTGTTGTTCTGAATCCTCAGTTTGCTCGTGCCATTGAATTGCACTTTCCTCTGCCTGCCAGCCTGTGTGCCAGGCCCAACTAGCAAATTAGTGCCAGCAATCATATTTGTTGTCACAGTATTGTTATTAATTAAAAATATTTTTTTTTTTATTATTCTGAATCCTCAGTATGCTCTTGCCATTGAATTGCACTTTCCTCCTGCCTGCCAGCCTGTGTTCCAGGCCGTCTTGCCAACTATTTACACCAATCATAATTGTTGTCACAGTATTGTTACTAATTAAAATTAAAAAAATTTTGATTGTTGTTCTGAATCCTCAGTTTGCTCGTGCCATTGAATTGCACTTTCCTCCTGCCTTGCAGCCAGGCCCACCTATGAGGATATGTTTAGACTGTAAGGTAGGAGGGGAATTCTAGCTCACCTTTAAAAAACTTTATCCCAATGTTTTTTAGAAATACGGTTTGTGAGAATAGGTGGCGCAAATGAATGCTATTCCCCTATGTGTAATGTATTGTATTAGTTCGTTTTTTATTACTGAAGTTTCAATATCCTAAGTTCAATTTGGTAAGTTTAGCGAGTATTGCTATGAATGCTATATGGCCCAAATGGATGCTATTCCCCGATGTGTAATGTATTGTATTAGTTCGTTTTTTATTACTGAAGTTTCAATATCCTAAGTTCAATTTGGTAAGTTTAGCGAGTATCGCTATGTCTTAATTTCAAAATTATGTTCTTGAATAGGCTCAGCTTGTATCGCTATATCTTAATTTCTAAAAATTACTCCAAAATAGTGATCCTATATGGATGTTCTAATTTGTGTGTGCCAGGCCCAACTATCCAATTAGTGCCAGCAATCATATTTCTTTTAACAGTATTGCAAAAATTGTCAATCATCACTGTTTTGACTGTCAATCTGCAGTCTACTAGTGCCCTTGAATCGCATTTTCCTCCTGCCTGCTTGCCTGTGTGCCAGTCCCAACTAGCCAATTAGTGCCACCAATCATATTTATTGTAACAGGATTGGAATTTTTGTTAATCATAACTGTTTTGACTGTGATTCTTCAGTCTTCTAGTGCCATTGAATTGCAGTTTCCTTTCTCCCAGCGTGTGTGCCAGACAGGCCCATTTGCCAACTAGTGCCAACAATCATATTTGTTGTCACAGTACTTTTAATATTTTAAAAAATTAACAATTTGTGATTTTTAAAACATCTGTCTTTTTTGTTGTTGTCAGTCTCACAGCGTATACTGTGCCCACTTGCACAGTGCCACCACTCATATAATTGGTGTAATAGTATTGCTAGTGTCCATTTAAAAAAAAATGACAGGCAGAGGCAGGCCACCCGCAGGTTCCGTGGTCGTGGTCGTGGTGCTGTGATTCCTTTAGACCCTACAAATATGCACATTGTTCAGACGCCGGGTGCCAGGGGGGACGCGAAAAGTTCTGAGGAGGACCTAGTTGAATGGCTAACACAGGACACCCAATCTTCTTCAGCTTCCGCTGCTAGTCGTCCTAACCTTGACGCACCATCTACGTCCAGCTGTGCTTTGGGCAGGTCTCAAGTTACCAGTGCCACTCGCCCACCTGTCGCCACTACCAACACTAGCACCACAGCCGCTTCACTTGATCTGTCACAGGAGTTATTGACACATCAGTTGGAAGAAATGAGTGATGCACATCCATCATTGACAGAGGATGTAGATAATAGTGATCAGTCTCAGTCAGGCAGCATTACCAACATGGAGGTACGGTGTGATGATGATGATGTTGTACCCGCTGCTGCTTCCTTTCTTGATGTGTCAGATACAAGTGAAGCGGTTTATGATGATGTGTCGGTGGATGTCACGTGGGTGCCTGCTAGAAGAGAAGAAGAAGAGGGGGAAAGTTCAGATGGGGAGACAGAGAGGAGGAGGAGGAGGAGACGATTTGGAAGCATGGGGAGGTCGTCTCAAGGAGCTAGTGGCACAGTCAGACAGCATGCATCGTCACCAGGGGTCAGCCAGACAGCACGCCGATGCCCATCAACACATGCTGTTGCCACCACCAGAATGCCATCATCGCAGAGCTCAGCAGTGTGGCATTTTTTTTGTGTGTCTGCCTCTGACAACAGCGATGCCATTTGCAACCTGTGCCAAAAGAAACTGAGTCGTGGGAAGTCCAACACCCACCTAGGTACAACTGCTTTGCAAAGGCACATGGTCTCCCATCACAAAGGCCGATGGGAAGAACACATGAGTAGAAGCAGCACACAAAATGAAAGCCGCCCTCCGCCTCCTGCTCCAGCATCTTCAGCCACATCAACCAGTGCTGTCCTCCTTGCCCCCTCTCAAGCATCCTCCACTGAGTCTCTCTTATGTAGCAGTTCCTGGTCATCTGCCCACAGTCAGCTGTCTGTCAAGGACATGTTTGAGCGTAAGAAGCCAATTTCTCAAAGTCACCCCCTTGCCCGGCGTCTGACAGCTGGCTTGTCTGAACTCTTAGCCCGCCAGCTTTTACCATACAAGCTGGTGGAGTCTGATGCTTTAAAAAAAATTGTATCTATTGGGACACCGCAGTGGAAGGTACCTGGCAGAAATTTCTTTTCACAAAAGGCAATCCCAAACCTGTACTCTGTTGTGAGAAAGGAAGTTATGGCATGTCTGGCACACAGCGTTGGGGCAAGGGTCCATATGACCACAGATAGCTGGTCTGCAAAGCATGGTCAGGGCAGGTATATCACCTACACTGCGCATTGGGTAAACCTGCTGACTTCTGACAAGCATGGAATGCGTGGCTCTGCAGAAGAGTTGGTGACACCGCCACGACTTGAAGGCAGGCCTGCTGCTACCTCCTCTACTCCTCCTAATCCATCCTCTTCCATAACCTCTTCCTCGGCTGAGTCCTCTTCAACTTCGGCGTCTTGCTCCACATCTATGGCACCCCCCCAGCTCCCCAGGTACTATGCTACATCCCGGGTACGGCAGTGTCACGCCGTCTTGGGGTTGACTTGCCTGAAAGCGGAGAGTCACACCGCACCAGCACTCCTGACCGCCCTGAACGCACAGGTGGATCAGTGGCTGACTCCGCACCAACTGGAGATTGGCAAGGTTGTTTCTGACAATGGAAGTAATTTGGTGGCGGCATTGAAATTGGGCAAGTTGACACATGTGCCGTGCATGGCACATGTGTGTAATCTAATTGTACAATGATTTGTCCATAAGTACCCAGGCTTACAGGACGTCCTGAAGCAGGCCAGGAAGGTGTGTGGCCATTTCAGGCGTTCCTACACGGCCATGGCGCACTTGTCCGATATCCAGCGTCGAAACAACCTGCCAGTGAGGCGCTTGATTTGCGACAGCCCGACACGGTGGAATTCAACACTCCTAATGTTTGACCGCCTGCTCCAACAAGAAAAAGCTGTTAATGAGTATTTGTATGACCGGGGTGCTAGGACAGCCTCTGGGGAGCTGGGGATATTTTTGCCAAATTACTGGACGCTCATGCGCAATGCCTGTAGGCTCATGCATCCTTTTGAGGAGGTGACAAACCTTGTCAGTCGCACCAAAGGCACAATCAGCGACATCATACCATTTGTTTTCTTCCTGGAGCGTGCCCTGCGAAGAGTGCTGGATCAGGCAGTATATGAGCGTGAAGAGGAAGAGGAAGAGTTGTGGTGTCCATCACCCCCACAAACAGCCTTATCAGCATCGCTTGCTGGCCCTGCGGCAACGCAGGAAGAGGATTGTGAGGAAGAGGAGTCAGAGGAGGAATGTGGCTTTGAGGAGGAGGAGGAAGACAGAGCACAACAGGCATCCCAGGGTGCTCGTTGTTGTCACCTCTCTGGTACCCGTGGTGTTGTACGTGGCTGGGGGGAAGAAGATACCCTCAGTGAGATCAGTGAGGATGAGGAACGGGACATGATTAACTCGGCATCCAACCTTGTTCAAATGGGTTCTTTCATGCTGTCGTGCCTGTTGAGGGACCCTCGTATAAAAAAGCTGAAGGAGAACGACCTGTACTGGGTGTCCACGCTCCTCGACCCACGGTATAAGCATAAAGTGCCTGAAATGTTACCAAATTCCTGCAAGTCGGAAAGGATGGAGCATTTTAAGAATAAATTAAAAACTATGCTTTACACAGCGTATAAGGGTGATGTCACAGCACCACGGGAATGTAACAGGGGAAGAGATGAAATTAATCATCCTCCTCCTCCTCCTCCCACGAACACGGCGGCAAGGACAGGATGCTTTCCTGACGTCTTGTTGATGGAGGACATGCGTACCTTTTTAACTCCCATGCATCATCAGACCCTTTCGGGATCCAGCCTTAGAGAAAGACTCAACCGACAGGTAGCAGACTACCTAGCTTTAACTGCGGATCTCGACACTCTCAGGAGCGATGGACCCCTTGACTACTGGGTGTTCAGGCTTGACTTGTGGCCTGAGCTATCCCAATTTGCAATGGAACTTCTGGCCTGCCCTGCTTCAAGTGTCCTGTCCGAAAGGACTTTCAGTGCAGCAGGAGGTTTTGTCACTGAGAAGAGAAGTCGCCTAGGTCAAAAAAGCCTTGACTATCTCACTTTTATAAAAATGAATGAGGGATGGATCCCGAAGGGACTGACATTGGGCGATACATTTGATTAAAAAAGGCCTGATGATGAGATGAGCTGGCTTGGGCTACAACTGGTACACAGGCTGGCCTTTTTTTTTGTTACAAAGCCGGAGGACTTGCTTGACTTATCCGCCAACAACTAGTGTTCAAGCCACAAGCTTTTAGGGCACTTTATAAATGTTTTACAAACATCAATTTTTCTGGCCGCTGCTACAGCAGTTGCTACAACAATACCCATATTTTTCAGTCATTTGTACATTCCTAATTTTTCTGGCCTCTGCTGCTGCTCTGTGGGTACAAAACTCAAATAAAAAAAAATAAGGCACATAACAGTGATTAAACTGTTACGAACAGTACAACTTAGCACACCACTCATATCTGGTGGACCATTAAATTGAACGCACAGTGCCCCAAATTTGAAGGAGGAGGACCGACCAAGCATCTTTATCCGTCTCTTGGTTGCTCTAAATTATCTCCGTGTTCCATCTATGCCATACATGTACTCTATTGTGCAAAAGGGTGGCATATGTGGTGTTTCATGCTGTTGTGCCTGTTGCGGGTCGTGGCCCATGGTATAAAAAGGCTGAAGGAGAACGTCCTGTAATGGGTGCCCCAGCAAATTTTTAGAAAAATATTCCCGGTTCCTCTCAATTATCTCCGGGTTTCTAAAATAGATGCCATACCTGTACTCGCTTGTGCAAAAGGATGGCATATGTGGTGGTGTTTCCTGCAGTTGTTTCTGTTGAGGGTGCTGGACCCTCTTATAAAAAGGCTGAAGGAGAACGACCTGGAGTGGGTGTTCAAGCATGTTTTTTTGGGCAATTTCACGTTTCCAAACAATTATCTCTGGGTTTCTAAAATCAATGCCGTATCAGTACTCTATTGTTCAAAAGGATGCCATATGTTCTCTTTCCTGCTGGTGTTTTGTTTGAGGGTCCTGGACCCTCTTATAAAAAGGCCTAAGGAGAAAGAAGTGTACTGGGTGTCCACTCAATGTTTTTTTCTATTTCCCATTTGCCCAAAATTATCTCTGGGTTTGTAAAATCAATGCTGTACCTGTACTCTATTGTTCAAAAGGATGACATATGTTCTCTTTCCTGCTGGTGTTTTTTTTTTGAGGGTCCTGGACCCTCTTATAAAAAGGCCTAAGGAGAAAGAAGTGTACTGGGTGTCCACTCAATGTATTTTTCTATTTCCCATTTGCCCAAAATTATCTCTGGGTTTGTAAAATCAATGCTGTACCTGTATGCTATTGTTCAAAAGGATGCCATATGTCCTCTTTCCTGCTGGTGTTTTGTTTGAGGGTCCTGGACCCTCTTATAAAAAGGCCTAAGGAGAAAGAAGTGTACTGGGTGTCCACTCAATGTATTTTTCTATTTCCCATTTCCCAAAATTATCTCTGGGTTTGTAAAATCAATGCTGTACCTGTACTCTATTGTTCAAAAGGATGCCATATGTCCTCTTTCCTGCTGGTGTTTTGTTTGAGGGTCCTGGACCCTCTTATAAAAAGGCCTAAGGAGAAAGAAGTGTACTGGGTGTCCACTCAATGTTTTTTTCTATTTCCCATTTGCCCAAAATTATCTCTGGGTTTGTAAAATCAATGCTGTACCTGTACTCTATTGTTCAAAAGGATGCCATATGTCCTCTTTCCTGCTGGTGTTTGTTTGAGGGTCCTGGACCCTATTATAAAAAGGCCTAAGGAGAAAGAAGTGTACTGGGTGTCCACTCAATGTTTTTTTCTATTTCCCATTTGCCCAAAATTATCTCTGGGTTTGTAAAATCAATGCCTTTCCTGTACTCTATTGTTCAAAAGGATGCCATATGTTCTCTTTCCTGCTGGTGTTTTTTTTGAGGGTCCTGGACCCTCTTATAAAAAGGCCTAAGGAGAAAGAAGTGTACTGGGTGTCCACTCAATGTATTTTTCTATTTCCCATTTGCCCAAAATTATCTCTGGGTTTGTAAAATCAATGCTGTACCTGTACTCTATTGTTCAAAAGGATGCCATATGTCCTCTTTCCTGCTGGTGTTTTGTTTGAGGGTCCTGGACCCTCTTATAAAAAGGCCTAAGGAGAAAGAAGTGTACTGGGTGTCCATCTAATCATTTTTTTTATTCAAATTTCTGGTTGCAACAAATTATCTCTGGGTTTCTAAAATCAATGCCTTTCCTGTAATCTATTTTTCAAAAGGATTCCATATGTCCTCTTTCCTGCTGGTGTTTTGTTTGAGGGTCCTGGACCCTCTTATTAAAAGGCCTAAGGAGAAAGAAGTGTACTGGGTGTCCATCGAATCATTTGTTTGATTCAAATTCCCGGTTTCAACAAATTATCTCCGGGTTTCTAAAATCAATGCCTTTCCTGTAATCTATTTTTCAAAAGGATGCCATATGTCCTCTTTCCTGCTGCTGGTTTTGTTGAGGGTCCTGGAGCCTCTGCTAAAAAGGCCTAAGGATAAATAAGTGTACTGGGTGTCTAATCAATGTTTTTTTAGATTTCCTGGTTGCAACAAATTATCTCTGAGTTTCTAAAATCAATGTCTTTCCTGTAATCTATTATTCAAAAGGATGCCATATGTCCTCTTTCCTGCTGCTGTTTTTGTTGAGGCTCCCGGACCCTCTTATAAAAAGGCCTAAGGATAAATAAGTGTACTGGGTGTCTAATCAATGTTTTTTTAGATTTCCCAGTTGCAACAAATTATCTCTGGGTTTCTAAAATCAATGCCTTTCCTGTAATCTAATTTTCAAAAGGATGCCATATGTCCTCTTTCCTGCTGCTGGTTTTGTTGAGGGTCCTGGAGCCTCTGCTAAAAAGGCCTAAGGATAAATAAGTGTACTGGGTGTCTAATCAATGTTTTTTTAGATTTCCCGGTTGCAACAAATTATCTCTGGGTTTCTAAAATCAATGCCTTTCCTGTAATCTAATTTTCAAAAGGATGCCATATGTCCTCTTTCCTGCTGCTGGTTTTGTTGAGGGTCCTGGAGCCTCTGCTAAAAAGGCCTAAGGATAAATAAGTGTACTGGGTGTCTAATCAATGATTTTTTAGATTTCCCGGTTGCAACAAATTATCTCTGGGTTTCTAAAATCAATGCCTTAAATGTAATCTATTGTTGAAAAGGATGCCATATGTCCTCTTTCCTTTTTTTTTTTTTAATTTTTTTCTCTGTATTTTTGTTTATTTTACAAAATTTAATGCACTTATAGGTTCACTAAGATTATGACTTTGCACACTGCCATTTTCCATGCAGCATTTTGACATGTCGTGTGATATGACTAGAAGAATGGTATGTTTTGAATCTGCTGAGCATAATAATAAAAAAAAAAAAATAATTTAATTTAACTTGAGTTACTAACTGAAGCATGACTTCAGGAGTCAGGCGTGGTCCTAGGTAGTGGTTGTTAGCAGATTCTTTTCACTGCAAATTGCAATTGCCACAGCTTGCATAAAATGTGCGTCACCTCTCCAAATCTTACTTTTTAATGCCAATTGAAATTGCCACAGCTTGAACAACAGTAAATAAAATGTGCGTCACCACAGTCTCAAAATCTGATGTCAAATGTCTACAAAAACACTGATAAAGTATTCCTTTCGGGGCGCAAAGAGATGGCTACCGGAACACTCCAGGAACTTCCCAAGAGTCGCTGTCTTGTGTTTCTGGTGATGTTGGAGACATCTGTGTAGTGTACAGGGAAACCAAAAATCCTCTCCATCTCTGTGCACCACAGGACGTCCTCCTTGTCATCCATAAGCACAGGAAATTGCTGGCATTTTCATTGCTTCAAGAAGTTCAGCTTTTGTGGTGATAGTACAGACTTTAATAAACTTTGATTTCCTACCATACTCAAGACAATCTTGTAGTTCAAGCTTATGACTTGCTGTGGGAAACAGTGGCCTGTCCATACCAGGAAGATTTAGACAGAAGTAACGATCTCTGCTTGCAGGTGACACATTTTTAGCGTCAATCATCAAAGGGGTTGCGTGCAGAATATGGCAGATGGCCCCTTATTCACATGTTTGTCCAGAGCCACAACATTTTCAAACAGCCAGAAGAAAGGTCAGTTCTCACCAGCCTTAAGTCACGCTTCATTTACCAAATGATGATATTCAAAAAATAGACAAACAGTGCCTTAAAAAAGACATTTGCGATATGGATTCACCAGAGCAAGGTCATTGCAAGTACTTCCCACGATAACAAATTCAAAATGCCACAACTCCACAATCTTCCCCTTCACATTATTATTGTCACACTCCCTTGTACTCCTATGCCCAGCTCCCTGCTCTTGTTTTTGTTGAGGGTCCGGGACCCTCTTATAACAAGGCAAAAGGATAAAGAAGTGTACTGGGTGTCCAATCAATGTATTTTTTTATTTCCCAGTTGCAACAAATTATCTCTGGGTTTCTAAAATCAATGCCTTACCTGTCATCTATTGTTCAAAAGGATGCCATATGTCCTCTTTCCTGCAGTTGTTTCAGTTGATGGTCCGGGATCCTCTTATAAAAAGTCCTAAGGATAAAGAAGTGTACTGGGTGTCCAATCAATGTTTTTTTCTATTTCCCGGTTCATATAAATTATCTCAGGGATTCTTAAATCAATGCCTTACCTGTAATTAATTGTTCAAAAGGATGCCATATGTCCTCTTTCATGCTGTTGTTTCTGTTGAGGCTCCGGGACCCTCTTATAAAAAGGCCTAAGGATAAAGAAGTGTACTGGGTGTCCAATCAATGTTTTTTTCTATTTCCCGGTTCATATAAATTATCTCAGGGATTCTTAAATCAATGCCTTACCTGTAATTAATTGTTCAAAAGGATGCCATATGTCCTCTTTCATGCTGTTGTTTTGGTTGAGGCTCCGGGACCCTCTTATAAAAAGGCCTAAGAAAATAAAGAAGTGTACTGGGTGTCCAATCAATTTTTTTTTCTATTTCCCTGTTCATATAAATTATCTCAGGGATTCTAAAATCAATGCCTTAACTGTAATCAATTGTTCAAAAGGATGCCATATGTCCTCTTTCATGCTGTTGTTTCTGTTGAGGCTCCGGGACCCTCTTATAAAAAGGCCTAAGGATAAAGAAGTGTACTGGGTGTCCAATCAATGTTTTTTTCTATTTCCCTGTTCATATAAATTATCTCAGGGATTCTAAAATCAATGCCTTAACTGTAATCAATTGTTCAAAAGGATGCCATATGTCCTCTTTCCTGCTGTCGTTTCTGTTGACGGTCCGGGACCCTCTTATAAAAAGGCCTAAGGATAAAGAAGGGTCCTGGGTGTCCAATCATTTTTTTTTCTATTTCCCTGTTCATAACAATTATCTCAGGGATTCTAAAATCAATGCCTTAACTGTAATCAATTGTTCAAAAGGATGCCATATGTCCTCTTTCATGCTGTTGTTTCTGTTGAGGCTCCGGGACCCTCTTATAAAAAGGCCTAAGGATAAAGAAGTGTACTGGGTGTCCAATCAATGTTTTTTTTTATTTCACAGTTGCAAAAAAATTATCTATGGGTTTCTAAAATCAATGCCTTACCTGTCATCAATTGTTCAAAAGGATGCCATATGTCCTCTTTCCTGCTTTCGTTTCTGTTGAGGGTCTGGGACCCTCTTATAAAAAGGCCTAAGGATAAAGAAGTGTACTGGGTGTCCAATGAATGTTTTTTTCTATTTCCCATTTGCCTAAAATTATCTCTGGGTTTCTAAAATCAATGATGTACCTGTACTCTATTGTTCAAAAGGATGCCATATGTCCTCTTTCCTGCTGTTGATTTTGTTGAAAAAAAGGCCGAAGGAGAACAACCTGTACTGTACTGGGTGTCCAATCCTGTTTTTGTTTTCAATTTCACGGTTCATAATAAATATCGCTGTGTAACTAAAATCAATGCCATACCTGTACTCTATTGTTCAAAAGGATGGCATATGTGGTGTTTCATTCTGTTGTGGCTGTTGAGAGTCGTGGCCGTGGGACAGCGTATAAAACGGCTGAAGGAGAACGACCTGTACTGCCTTGCTGCTCCTTTTAGGCAGGCAAGCTCTTTGCATACATGCCCACAGACTCTGTAACGCATGCCTCTTTTAGGGAGAGGTGCAGCCATAATGCAGGGTCAGAACCTCTACCTGCAACTGTTATACTCGATTTTGCGAAAGGAAGTAACCTTACCATGGTTCCCTGCACGCACGTATTGTTGTTATATTTTGGTGAGGGTAATCATGATGGCCATGTAGACCACCCCCGAGAGGCATGGAAGTAAGAGAGGAGATGAAAGTGCTAAGAATAGTACAACTTGAAAACAAAGAGTTAGCCATGGGTGTTAGTGCAAGACCGCTTGGCTTTTTTTGGACTTTGGGTGCGGCTAATCATGCAGGCCATATAGAGCTGCCACCATACGGTGTTGTATCAGCTATTAAACTAATAAGAACAGAACTACCAAAATACAGCCAATGAAGGGCCTTATGAAGACTGAGCCAAGGTTGGATTGTAGTATTTGGTTAGGCTAATCATGATGGCCATGTAGACCACCACCGAGAGTCCTGGAAATAACAGGGATGATGAGATGAAAGTGCTAAGAATAGTATTACTTGAAACAACCGAGTTAGCCATGGGTGTTAATCCAAGACCGCTTGGCTTTTTTTTTGTTTGGGTGCGGCTAATCATGCAGGCCATATAGACCTGCCACCATTCGGTGTTGTATCATCTATTAAACTAATAAGAACAGAACTACCAAAATACAGCCAATGAAGGGCCTTATGAAGACTGAGCCAAGGTTGGATTGTAGTATTTGGTTTGGCTAATCATGATGGCCATGTAGACCACCACCGAGAGTCCTGGAAGTAACAGGGATGATGAGATGAAAGTGCTAAGAATAGTACTACTTGAAACAACCGAGTTAGCCATGGGTGTTAATCCAAGACCTCTTGGCTTTATTTTTGTTTTGGGTGCGGCTAATCATGCAGGCCATATAGAGCTGCCACCATTCGGTTTTGTATCAGCTATTAAACTAATAAGAACAGTACTACCAAAATACAGCCAATGAAGGATCTTATGAAGACTGAGCCAAGGTTGGATTGTAGTATTTGGTTAGGCTAATCATGATGGCCATGTAGACCACCACCGAGAGTCCTGGAAGTAACATGGATGATGAGATGAAAGTGCTAAGAATAGTACTACTTGAAACAACCGAGTTAGCCATGGGTGTTAATCCAAGACCGCTTGGCTTTTTTTTGGTTTGGGTGCGGTTAATCATGCAGGCCATATATAGCTGCCACCATTCTGTGTTGTATCAGGTATTAAAATAATAAGAACAGTACTACCAAAATACAGCCAATGAAGGGCCTATGAAGACTGAGCAAAGGTTGGATTGTAGTATTTTGTTAGGCTAATCATGATGGCCATGTAGACCACCCCCAAGAGGCCTGAAAGTAACAGGGATGAAAGTGCTAAGAATAGTACTAATTGAAACAACCGAGTTAGCCATGGGTGTTAGTCTAAGACCGCTTGGCTTTTTTTGGGGTTTGGGTGCGGCTAATCATGAAGGCCAGATAGACCTGCCACCATTCGGTGTTGTAACAGGTATTAAACTGCTAAGAACAGTACTACTTAACACAACCTAGTTAGTTACCATGTGTTACGGTTACCCTTAGTCTCGCTGAGAGATGGACCGCTTAGTAGCCTGGATCCCTATTGCTAAAGAGGGGAGAAGCTGCTTTCCATAGTATTCTATATGAGTCTCGCAAATATAGAATAATCTCCCTTAGCTGCAGTACCGCTAGGATACCCTTCTGCCCACAAAAACGAGTCAACGCTGCGATTGAGGGTCAAACAAGAACTCAGGACTGGGATGCCCAGCCTGCTTTTTATTAAGGTTACATGCACACAGGGCACTCCCAGGGGGAGAGGGGGGGAAGCACAAAATCCCCCATCACACATTTAGATAGAGAGCACTGTCCTTTGACAGGCCACAATAGGATTACAGTACTTAAGATAACAAGTTTACAAGTTCATCTTATCAATTAGCAGTCTGGCTCCAGAGGTGATTAGACAATAGTTTCTAAAAGCTGAAAAAAAAGAGTTAACTCTTTATGAAATGATACTTGTTACGGTTTTCTTGGAGCCCTTCTTAGGCGCTGGCTTGCTGGTTCAGGCATTGCTGCTGGGAAATAAGCTCTTCACAACAAAATAACTAATGCTTCTGTAACAGTGCTCCCTTTCTGTGGAACACTCTGGCAGACACGGTCTGACCCCTTTTCGGGGCAGACTAAGGCTGTCCAGACCGCTGATTATGCGGGGCTGAGGTCGGTTTGTCTGGACAACCCGTCGGCGTTGCCATTCTGTTTCCCAGGTCTGTAAGTAATGGTGAAATTGAAGGGTTGCAACGATAAGCTCCAACGTAATAGCCTGCCGTTATCTCCAGAGACCCGGTTCAGCCACACCAACGGGTTATGGTCGGTGACCAGAGTGAACTCCTGACCATATAAATAGGGAGTCAATTTCTTTAATGCCCACACCAAAGCCAAACACTCCTTTTCGACCGCTGCATAGCTGACTTCGCGGGGCAGGAGCTTCCGGCTGATGTAGGCAACTGGATGCTCCCCTCCATCTTCGCCTACTTGGCTGAGGACGGCTCCCAGCCCGAACATGGAAGCATCTGTATGGACGATAAAACGTTTGTTAAGGGCTGGGGCCGCCAAGACAGGAGCGTTAATTAGAGCATTTTTGAGAGCCTGGAAAGCCGTTTCACAGTGGGGAGACCACAGGACCTGTCGAGGTAAGTTCTTCTTGGTCAAGTCAGTCAGGGGTTTGGCAAGTGTGCTGTAGTCTGGTACGAACCGTCTATAGTACCCTGCCGTGCCCAGGAAGGCTAGGACCTGAGTCTTAGTGATGGGGGTGGGCCAATTGGCGACAGCTTCTATTTTGGCCGGCTCTGGTCGCTGCTTTCCACACCCCACCCGGTGACCCAGGTACTGTACCTCGGCCATCCCAAAGTGGCATTTTTCTGGCTTCAGAGTCAGGCCAGCAGCCCGGATCTGATCCAGAACCATTCCCACATGAGCTAAGTGGTCCTCCCAGGACTCACTGTGGATCGCTATGTCGTCCAGGTAGGCGCAAGCAAAACTCTGGAAGCCATCCAGGAGCCTATCCACCAAGCGCTGGAATGTAGCTGGGGCATTCTTCATCCCAAACGGCATTACCCTAAACTGATATAAGCCGAATGGGGTGACGAATGCCGACTTGGGGATAGCCTCCGGGGCCAGGGGAATCTGCCAGTAACCTTTGCAGAGGTCAATAGTGGTCAGGTAATTTCCCCTGGCTATACGATCGAGTAGCTCGTCTACCCTGGGCATAGGGTAAGCGTCCGTCACGGTATTTTCATTGAGCCTCCGATAGTCTACGCAGAACCGGGTGGTCCCATCTTTCTTGGGCACCAAGACAACTGGGGAGGCCCAGGGACTATCGGAGGGCTCAATTACCCTGAGCTGGAGCATCTCATCGATCTCCTTCTTCATTCCTGTCCTAACTGCTTCGGGGATTCGGTACGGAGCCTGGCGCAAGGGAGCTTGTCCCGGAGTATCTACCTGGTGGGTGGTTAAAGTAGTGTACCCTGGCTTCGGGGAGAAGGTGAGGTGTTTAGACTGGAGGAGTTGGTTGAGCTGCTCCCTTTCAGTGGGGCTAAGTCGGTCCCCTATCTGAACCTGCGCCACTATACCTGTGGGGAGGCTCTTTTCTAATAGGTCTGGAATGGGTAAACTGTCGGGGTCTTCCTGAGGGGAACAACATACGGCCGTCACGTTCTCTGGCCGCTCAAAATATTCCTTGAGCATGTTTACATGGAATGTCTTTCTAAGATTGTTGTCGTGGCAGCTAGCTATCACATAAGTGGTGTCTCCCCTTTTCTCTACGATCTGGTAGGGACCCTGCCAGGACGCCTGCAATTTGTCTGTCTTCACCGGCTTAAGTACTAACACCTTTTGTCCTATGGTGAAGATTCTCTTTCGGGCCCCCCGATCGTACCATACTTTCTGTCTTCTCTGGGCCAACTGGAGATTAGCCCGCACGGATTTGGCTAATTGCTCCATTCGGTCCCTGAGTTCCAGCACGTATGGCACAATGGGGACACCGTCAGCCTCCATCTCTCCCTCCCAGTGCTCCCGGATCAGGTTTAGGGGTCCCCGTACCTTTCTTCCGTAGAGCAACTCGAAGGGAGAGAACCCTGTCGTTTCCTGGGGCACCTCCCGATAAGCAAATAGGAGGTGCGGCAGGAAGCGTTCCCAGTCTCGGTATTCCTGAGTGAACGTCTTGAGCATTTGCTTGAGGGTCCCATTGAACCTCTCACACAGCCCGTTCGTCTGGGGGTGGTATGGGGAGCTCAGGAGGGACTTAATTTTGCAAACCTGCCAGAGTTGTTGGGTCAATTCAGCCGTAAATTGGGTGCCTCGGTCGGATAGGATTTCTTTTGGAAATCCTACCCGGGAGAACACCTGTACTAGTGCATTCGCTACCGTATCCGCTTGTATGTTGGATAGGGCGACAGCCTCTGGGTACCTGGTAGCGTAGTCCACTACGGTAAGAATGTATCGCTTACCGGAGGGACTAGGGGTAGCCAGTGGTCCCACTAGGTCAATAGCAACCCGGCTGAAGGGTTCCTCTACAATGGGCATATTTACTAGCTGGGCTTTAGGGTGATCACCTCGCCTTCCTACTCGTTGACACACATCGCAGGTGTTACAGTAAGTTCTAACGTCAGCGTGCACCCCTGGCCAAAAGAACGTGTGAGTAATGCGGTGTAGGGTACGGGTAACGGCTAGGTGGCCTGCTAAGGGGATGTCGTGGCCTATTTTGAGGATTTCTTGACGGTATTTGTGGGGCACTACCAGCTGTCACCTACGCTGTCCCCTTTTCTCTGTCCAGCGGTATAGTTTCCCTTTTTCCCATAAGAATGTTTCGTTATCTGCCCCGCCCCCTCCGGTCTCTGCTCGTTCCCGGTACTTTTGTAAGGTCGGGTCAGTCTGAGACTCTGCCTCGAAAGCATCTGGGGTGTCCCAGGGTATGGGGCCTAACCTGTCAGGCAAGGTCGGGGTAGGTCTTACCTGTGTCTCCCGCACTGGTGAGAGCTCTCGCTCCGTCCGGGCTTGGGCCCGTGTAGTCACTGGGTCCGCCTCGTTGTTGCATACTGGAGCATAGGCAGAAGTCATGGGGCCCAAATCGTTGCCCAGTAGTACTTCGGCAGGTAAATTATCCATTAGGCCCACGTTCACAGCCCCCTTTCCCGCTCCCCAATCAAGATGCACTTTAGCTGTAGGAATTTTGTACACATCCCCCCCGCCACTCTAACGGCCACAGTCTGTCCGGATCGCTTGTGCTCTGGCACCAAATGACTCTGTACCAGCGTGATAGTAGCCCCTGTGTCTCGCAATCCCTCGGTAGATCGCCCCTCGAGCCATACCCTCTGCCGATGGTGCTGGCGGTTATCTGAGGCAGCATATACAGGGTCTGCCTCGTGAAGCGGCCCCACATATCCCTCCATAGGGGCCTCTTGGTTAACACAGAGGGCCCGGGCCGGACGATAGGACCCAGAGGGGTAATTGTAATTCCTGGGTGTCTGGTGCGTATTAAGGGGGCAGCTAGCCATGAAATGCCCTGGTTGTTTGCATCGGTGGCAAGTCGGTCTGGGACGCTCAGAGCTGTTATTGGGTGGTCCTGAGTGTCGGACGGGCCTTGTGGGCACCGGGGCTCGGAATTCAGTACGAGGGGGTGCACGGTAAACCTCTCTGGGTTCGACCCGTGCTGGAGCTCGGTAGTTCATGGGTTCGTGAAGACGGGAGTCATAATGTTCATCGGCCAATTTGGCTGCTTCTTCTAAGGTAGAAGGCCGCCTGTCTCGCAGCCATTCCTTCCCTTGCTGTTCCATGCCATTATAAAAATGTTCTAAGAGAAACAATTGTAAAATTTCCTCCCCAGTCACCGCTTTACTTCCGCTCAGCCAGTGATTTGCCGCTCTCCGCATTCGGTGCGCCCATTCCATATGGGTATCGTTAGGCTTCTTTTCCGTGCCCCGAAACTGTCGGCGATACGTGTCCGGAGTTACAGCGTACCGTCGCAACAGTGTCTCCTTAACTAGCTCATACTGTGTCACTTCCTCAGCACCCAGAGTACGAAAGGCTTCCAGGGCTCGCCCGGATAGTTTCCCAGACAATATCGTGGGCCACTCTCTGTTGGGAATCTGGTGCAGGGCACATTGCCTTTCGAAGTCCGCCAAATATTCATCAATCCCTGTCTCGCTCTCTAGGAAGGGTCGAAATGCCGCATAGGGTATCTTGGGCCTCCCAGCATTTTCGACAGGGATGATTACCTGCGGGGCTTCAGCATTGCGGTGTGCATTCGCTAGGTTGAGTTCGTGGGCTCGAGTCTCTCGTATATCCTCGTCCGCCTCTGCCATCAACTGCTGTACCAATTCCATGGAGGGGTTCGGCCCGTATAATGAGAGCCTTTCCCGAACAATCCTGGTTTTTTCGTCACTAATCGTGGTCGGTGTTTCCGCCATTGTGAAGCTCTGATCCAGTTCGGTCAATTCTGCGATCAGCTCTCTCCTCGGCCGGTTGCTGGCGTACCCCCCTCTGCTTTCAAGTAAATCCTTTTGGGTTGTACGCTTCAATTTTTCGTAAGCGCTCTCCATCCGTTCTGTACCTCTCCTAGGAAATCCAGGAAAATCCCGCCGCTGCCGCCAAATGTTACGGTTACCCTTAGTCTCGCTGAGAGATGGACCGCTTAGTAGCCTGGATCCCTATTGCTAAAGAGGGGAGAAGCTGCTTTCCATAGTATTCTATATGAGTCTCGCAAATATAGAATAATCTCCCTTAGCTGCAGTACCGCTAGGATACCCTTCTGCCCACAAAAACGAGTCAACGCTGCGATTGAGGGTCAAACAAGAACTCAGGACTGGGATGCCCAGCCTGCTTTTTATTAAGGTTACATGCACACAGGGCACTCCCAGGGGGAGAGGGGGGGAAGCAAAAAATCCCCCATCACACATTTAGATAGAGAGCACTGTCCTTTGACAGGCCACAATAGGATTACAGTACTTAAGATAACAAGTTTACAAGTTCATCTTATCAATTAGCAGTCTGGCTCCAGAGGTGATTAGACAATAGTTTCTAAAAGCTGAAAAAAAAGAGTTAACTCTTTATGAAATGATACTTGTTACGGTTTTCTTGGAGCCCTTCTTAGGCGCTGGCTTGCTGGTTCAGGCATTGCTGCTGGGAAATAAGCTCTTCACAACAAAATAACTAATGCTTCTGTAACACCATGGGTCCCAGAGCATATGTTTTGTTATTATATTTTGTAAGGGTAATCATGCAGGCCATATAGAACTCCCCCAATAGGGTGAGTAACAGGTATTGAAATGCTAAGAACAGTACTACTTAACACAATGTTACCATGGGTCCCAGAGCATATGTCTTATTATTATATTTTGTTAGGGTAATCATGCAGGCCATATAGACCTCCCCCGATAAGGTGAGTAACAGGTATTAAAATGCTAAGAAGAGTACTACTTTACACAACCTAGTTACCATGGGTGCCAGACCGCATGTCTTGTTATTCTATTTGGTAAGGGTAATCAATCATGCAGGCCATATAGACCTCCCCAGATAGGGTGAGTAACAGGTATTAAAATGCTAAGAACAGTAATAATTAACACAAGCTAGTTACCATGGGTCCCACACCGCGTGTCTTGTTGTTATACTTTGTCAGGGTAATCATGCAGGCCATATAAACCTCCCCCAATAGGGTGAGTAACAGGTATTGAAATGCTAAGAACAGTACTACTTAACACAATGTTACCATGGGTCCCAGAGCATATGTCTTATTATTATATTTTGTTAGGGTAATCATGCAGGCCATATAGACCTCCCCCGATAGGGTGAGTAACAGGTATTAAAATGCTAAGAAGAGTACTACTTTACACAACCTAGTTACCATGGGTGCCAGACCGCATGTCTTGTTATTCTATTTTGTAAGGGTAATCAATCATGCAGGCCATATAGACCTCCCCAGATAGGGTGAGTAACAGGTATTAAAATGCTAAGAACAGTACTAATTAACACAACCTAGTTACCATGGGTCACAGACCCAGAGCAGATGTCTTATTATATTTTGTATGGGTAATCATGCAGGCTGTAGAGACCTCCCACGATAGGGTGAGTAACAGGTATTAAAATGCTAAGAAGAGTACTACTTAACACAACCTAGTTACCATGGGTCCCAGACCGCATGTTTTGTTATTATATTTTGTAAGGGTAATCATGCAGGCCATATAGACCTCCACCGATAGGGTGAGTATGAGTAACAGCTATTAAAATGCTAAGGACATTACTAATTAACACAACATAGTTACCATGGGTCACAGACCCAGAGCAGATGTCTTATTATTATATTTTGTATGGGTAATCATCCAGGCCGTATAGACCTCCACAAATAGGGGGAGTTACAGGTATTAAAGTGCTAAGAATAGTACTACTTAACACAACCTAGTTACCATGGTTCCCAGACCGCATGTCTTGTTATACTTTGTCAGGGTAATCAGGCAGGCCATATAGACCTCCCCCGATAGGGGGGGTAACAGGGATTAAAGTGCTAAGAAAAGTACTAATTAACACAAGCTAGTTACCATGGGTCCAACACCGTGTGTCTTATTGTTATACTTTGTCAGGGTAATCATGCAGGCCATATAGACCTCCCTTGATAGGGGGAGTAACAGGGATTACAGTTATAAGAATAGTACTACTTAAACACAACCTAATTACCATGGGTCCCAGACCAGATGTTTTATTATTATACTTTGTCAGGCTAATCATGCAGGCCATATAGAGCTCCAACAAAACGGTGGGTAAGAAGGATTCAAGTGATAAGAAAAGTTTTACTTAACAAAATTACCATGGGTCCCAGACCAGATGTTTTATTATTATACTTTGTCAGGCTAATCATGCAGGCCATATAGAGCTCCAACAAAAGGGGGGGTAAGAGGGATTCAAGTGATAAGAAAAGTTTTACTTAACACAACAAAATTACCATGGGTCCCAGACCGCGTGTCTTGTTGTTATACTTTGTAAGGGTAATCATAACCGCCATATAGACCTCCACCAATAGGGGGAGTTGCAGGGCTGAAAGTGCGAATAATAGTACTACTTAACACAACCTAGTTGGGTCCAAGACCGCATGTTTAATTATTAGACTTCATTAGGGTAATTATATATCTAAAAAATCTATCTATTTTTCTTCTATCGATTCTATCTAACTATCAATCTATGTATATCTATCTATCCTATCGATCAATCTATCTTCTGTCCAGACTGTTTTGAGACAGCCACTTGTGTTTCTGACAAATTTGAAGTAGGAGGACAGAACAATCATCTTCTTCCATCTCCCTGTTCCAAAAATGCAGGCCATATAGACCTCCCCCGATGGGGGGAGTAACAGGTTGTAGTAAACTGTTAAGAATAGTACTACTTAACACACCACGGGTCACAGACCGCATGTCTTATTGTTATACTCTGTCAGGGAAATTATATATATTTCAAATCGATTTATTTATATATCAAATCGATCGAACTATCAAACGTATCGATCAAATGTAGATTGCATCTATTGATCGATGTAATTTGTATCTATAAAATATATATTACATATTTTGGTTGATGTCATTCGTATCTATAAAATGTATATTGCATCTTTGGATCGATAACATTCGTATCTATCAAATGTATATTGCATCTATTGATCAATGTAATTCGTATCTATCAAATGTATATTGCATCTATTGAGCTATGTACAGTGTATCGATCATATGTATATTGCATCGATTGAGCTATGTAATCTATGTATCTATCTATCAAATCTACCTATCTCGTGGTTGTGCAAATGGACTGTTTGCGGTTGATTGCGGTGCGTTACACGGGGAGTTTGGTCTGTCACTGTGAAGCGGGTGTAACCCTTACACTACCTGATAGATACGACATCATAACAGATGTTTTAAAGCACGTTATTGCAAACAATTTGGGAATGTTAGGTGATTTAGGCCCTTTATGGGTTAAAAGCAGACTCTGCATAAACTATGTAATTTTCCATGGGAGTTTTGCCAGGGATCCCCCTCCAGCATGACACAGTCCAGGTGTTAGTAACCTTGAAACAACTTTTCCATCACTATTGTGGCCAGAAAGAGTCCTTGTAGGTTTTAAAGTTTGCCTGCCTATTGAAGTCAATGGCGGTTCGCGCGGTTCGCGAACAATACCGGAAGTTCGAGTCCGCTGTTCGCGAACCGAAAATTTTAAGTTTGCGACATCACTAATAATTAACTGTATAATAGGGGTATCTGATCACACATTGTCCCATATTTTGGTTTACTGTTTAGTAACTAGACACTTAAAGCAAACATTGTACTTCAATTTTCAAGATGTACTTTAATTATGTATTGTACTATAGCGCCCTCTAGTGATTGATTCACAGATTGATATCTACAGGCTTAATTGCTCCCTATTGCCAATCTATGATCGCCTATTTGTTAAAGGACCAGTCAACACAGTAGATTTGCATAATCAACAAATGCAAGATAACAAGACAATGCAATAGCAGTTAGTCTGAACTTCAAATGAGTAGTAGATTTTTTTTCCTTACAATTTTAAAAGTTGTTTTTTTCCACTCCCCCTGTACCATGTGACAGCCATCAGCCAATCACAAATGCATACACGTACCATGTGACAGCCATCAGCCATTTACAAATGCATACACACTTATTCTTGCACATGCTCAGTAGGAGCTGGTGACTCAAAAAGTTTAAATATAAAAACACTGTGCACATTTAGTTAATGGAAGTAAATTGGAAAGTTGTTTAAAATGGCATGCTCTATCTGAATAATGGAAGTTTAATTTTGATTGAGTGTCCCTTTAACTACTTACTAACTTTGGGAGTAACCATGGGCAGTGAATAACTGATAAATACTAACTGAGGCTGCTCCTGAAAAGGCAATACTGAGACTGTATACACCCTATATATCACTGATATTCTTAAGACTCACATCACTGCAGAAACTGTTTAAATGCAGAATTGTGATATTCTCTGCTTCTTCCTTCTTGCTTATTATTTACTGAAGGTGTTTTTTACAATATATATGATTGAGAATATGGTGTACTCTCATTCACAGAGGTTATTGGTCTAAAGCACCGAGTTTTCTGAATTTAGCCGACATGAAGGCAGTGTACCCATATACATAGAGATTATTGGTTTCAAATCATTGGGTTCTCAGTGACTTATCTTGTTATAACATTACAGGAGAAATATTTGATTGTGTTTGTGACAAGACCAAACAGGCATTGGAGGGCCTGTTATGGAACATTCTTTGGGCAGGAGGTACATGGGCTTAAGGATACCCAGAGACTGCATGGAAATATAGAATTTTATATGCTGGACACCCCATGTACTTTCATAACTCTGTCTTATGTCTATGTCACCCTGTATCCATAAATACAGGATGGGTACAGGGTGTGAGTGCCCTTTGTGGGAGCAATTGTGACTCTATAAGCCAAGTGGGCATAAAAGACTTTATAGCTAATAAGAACTGTTCCTATATTCTGTAATAAGATGTATTCTATGTATGTTTCAGACCTGATTGTGTCTCAGGAGTCTGTCTGGGTAAACTGATTGTGTCCTTGTGTGATTATGTTAACTAGACTGCCCAACATCAGATTGTCTGAGTACTTAATATGTTAATCTGTTTTACCTGAGAATAGACAATTGTTAGAGGTTTGATGCATTGTTCATATGTTTGCTTTACTGTTTAACCAATGCCCTCTGTAACCTGAAGCCAGGGTGTATAAATATGTGTGCTGCCTTCAAATAAACTATTCATTTTGCCGATATCTGTTTGACCCTCACCATGGAGCTTTGACTCATGCTTGGGGGAAGGGAGAGGGGAAATTTACTGTATGCTGCCTGTGCCTCTGCCCTTTTATGCCAGGGTTATACCGTTACAATTGGTGGCAAGCGACAGGATTGTTCCCACAGCCAGGACAGCTACAGGAGACACCATTCCGTGGATTTACAAGTTGGGGCAACGCATGTCCCAGTACAGCGACCCTAAAAGCAACAGAATGGAACCAGCAGTGTTATATGAGGAGGAGGACCTGGATGGCCGGGATGCATTAAGGAAATGCATCTGGTACCAGGCCCTGGATAATGTACAATACCAGCAGGGTAAGAGTCTCCCCAGTCAAGAGCAGCGGTTGCAGAAGCAAGTGGCCCTGCGGATGCCCTTCCTGGGAGAGCAGCCCCTGGAGGAATGGGTGAAGGAACTAGAGCACCGGGTATGGCAGGAGCTATGGCTGGAGGATGCCTATCAGGCGCTCTGGTGGTATATGGCACAGTATATACCCTGGACAGCCAAGCATGACAAACCAGAGGGAGAGGAGTTTGATGGTCCTGGCTTGTTATGGGAGTCCTTTGCAGAGCCTGACTTTGGGAGCCCTGCGCAGACCAGACTTCAGGACATTTTCTATGAGAGGGAGGCTAGGCATGACTGGGCTGACCCCCATGAGGTAGAGCCAGACCTGGCTCACTTAGCAGCCCTGGAGTGGGAACTGGAGCAGGACTACCGAGATCTCTTCCACTCCATTGGGAAGGCTCAGCAGGACAGCAAGGTGAAAGACCCAAATCCAGACTCCATTCCCCAGCGGCAGGCTGAGTTACAGGAGGCAGAGACAGTTGGTCCTGTCCCCCAGCAGCAGAGTGATATGCAGGGAATTGGGAGCCCAGACTCTATTCCCCAGCGGCAGGCTGAGTTACAGGGGGCAGAGACAGTTGGTCCTGTCCCCCAGCAGCAGAGGAATATGCAGGGAATTGGGAGCCCAGACTCCATTCCCCAGCGGCAGGCTGAGTTACAGGGGGCAGAGACAGTTGGTCCTGTCCCCCAGCAGCAGAGGAATGTGCAGGGAATTGGGAGCCCAGACTCCATTCCCCAGCAGCAGGCTGAGTTACAGGGAGCAGAGACAGTTGGTCCTGTCCCCCAGCAGAAGAGGAATGTGCAGGGAATTGGGAGCCCAGACTCCATTCCCCAGCGGCAGGCTGAGTTACAGGGGGCAGAGACAGTTGGGCCTGTCCCCCAGCAGCAGAGGAATATGCAGGGAATTGGGAGCCCAGACTCCATTCCCCAGCGGCAGGCTGAGTTACAGGGGGCAGAGACAGTTGGTCCTGTCCCCCAGCAGCAGAGGAATGTGTAGGGAATTGGGAGCCCAGACTCCATTCCCCAGAAGCAGGCTGAGTGAGATGCAGGGGATTGGGAGCCCAGTCTCCATTCCCCAGCAGCAGGCTGAGTTACAGGGGGCAGAGATAGTTGGTCCTGTCCCCCAGCAGCAGAGGAATATGCAGGGAATTGGGAGCCCAGACTCCATTCCCCAGCGGCAGGCTGAGTTACAGGGGGCAGAGACAGTTGGTCCTGTCCCCCAGCAGAAGAGGAATGTGCAGGGAATTGGGAGCCCAGACTCCATTCCCCAGCGGCAGGCTGAGTTACAGGGAGCAGAGACAGTTGGTCCTGTCCCCCAGCAGAAGAGGAATGTGCAGGGAATTGGGAGCCCAGACTCCATTCCCCAGCGGCAGGCTGAGTTACAGGGGGCAGAGACAGTTGGTCCTGTCCCCCAGCAGCAGAGGAATATGCAGGGAATTGGGAGCCCAGACTCCATTCCCCAGAGGCAGGCTGAGTTACAGGGGGCAGAGACAGTTGGTCCTGTCCCCCAGCAGCAGAGGAATGTGTAGGGAATTGGGAGCCCAGACTCCATTCCCCAGAAGCAGGCTGAGTGAGATGCAGGGGATTGGGAGCCCAGTCTCCATTCCCCAGTGGCTGGAAGTATGTATGGGAGATGAGCTTGTTACCCCCTCTCCCCAGCGGCAGCTTAACGCACCAGGGGGAGACAGTAAGCCCCACAACTGTGCAGATGGGACCGTGGTCTCTGCACTTACATCACAGGGGGTAGGGACAGTCGGCCCTGTCCCCCAGCAACAGGGCTGCTTAGCCAAAGGGGAGAGAGTCGGTCTCACCCCACAGCAGCATGGTGCTTTGTCCAAAGGGGAGACGATCGGTCTCCCCCTCCAGCAACCAGGCTCCCACCAGGCTACTTCCGTGGTAGTAAATAGAGCAATAGGTATAGAAGGCGCTAAAAAGCTGTAGGATTTATAGATACGTAGTATCACCTTATATAAAATAGATAAATATCACTGTATATAAAATAGATTAATGAGCCAGTATTACTATAAAATCACAATTTTAATAATCTTATGAAAAAATAAAACCAGACAATGGCTAAAACACACAATTCAAATATAAGATTGATGTCTCACAATGGCTAAAAAATATGTCATTACCAGATAAACATTCACACTATTCACTCAACATAACAATCTCTCAGAGTCCTATGACACATAACATGTGTAGCGATAATATGTAAATGCTAGTATCGTAAGTGTCCAGCAGTTAATGTCTCTTATGGGGGTCCCCAACCAAGATTCCTAAAGATTCTGAAGTAAATATGGGCGATTGATTATTAAATAAATCTACAGTTCTCCAACAAAAGCTTTTTATGTGTGCCCCCGGCTGTCAGCGTCCTCGCTTCACCTTCGGTAGCTTCGGTTTAATGCGGCTACAATTCGTTGTATAAGCGATTGAAACAGTTTATGATACTGAATGGAGCAGGGAGGCTCTCTTACCTCCTCTGTAGATTTATTTAATAATCAATCGCCCATATTTACTTCAGAATCTTTAGGAATCTTGGTTGGGGATGCCCATAAGAGACATTAACTGCTGGACACTTACGATACTAGCATTTACATATTATCGCTACACATGTTATGTGTCATAGGATTCTGAGAGATTGTTATGTTGAGTGAATAGTGTGAATGTTTATCTGGTAATGACATATTTTTTAGCCATTGTGAGACATCAATCTTATATTTGAATTGTGTGTTTTAGCCATTGTCTGGTTTTATTTTTTCATAAGATTATTAAAATTGCGATTTTATAGTAATACTGGCTCATTAATCTATTTTATATAAGGTGATACTACGTATCTATAAATCCTACAGCTTTTTAGTGCCTTATATACCTATTGCTCTATTTATTTGTTTTTTGAATTGTCTAGGGAGGAGACAGTTACTATAGTTAGGCATAGTAGGATTGGTTTAGCGCTGTACCCTACCTATCTTTGTTACTTCTGTGGTAGTGCTGGCACCAGGGCAGAGTACAGCTGGTCTCTGCCCACCTCGCAACCCACCAATTCAGCGTACCAGTCCCCCACACAGCCGTAGTGAGGCACCTGGACATGGACAAGTTTCTCCTCTACCCAGGTGTAGTGACCATTTATTGTGGATGGGCTGTACTGCTGATTGTGTTTTGTGGGTGGGTTGCTGGACTAACCAGGGCACTGACCGGCAGAAGGTCAGATACCCTGTTAGTCTTTTTGGAAAAGGGGAGAGATGTGACGAGACCAATCTCGCCACTGTGCATTGGAGGAACCTGGTTGCCCGCCTGCTGCCTTTAGACTATGGCCCCATGTTGAAACGCTTACTTTTCCCCTGCAAAGACACGAAAGCCAGGTCATTCAGTACTTGCCCTATTTGAACAGTGATACCCCAGATAGCTATGCCATGTAGCCCATTTGTATAACGAAAGACTTTGGCTCCATGGCAATTGAACTGTATTTCTCTGTCTGTGATAATTACATCAACCATTGTGTAAGATAATTGTATCAACCATTGTGTAAGATAACTGCATCAACCATTGTGTAAGATAATGGTATCAACCATTGTGTAAGATAACTGCATCAACCATTGTGTAAGATAATGGTATCAACCATTGTGTAAGATAATTGTATCTACCATTGTGTAAGCTAATTGCATCCCAGGCAGAGGGGATGATTTTGTGTGGGAGTGTCTGAGAGTATTGTATGTGTTTATTGGTTGTTTTACAAAACCCTGTGGGTGGTACTAATGTGTAAAAATGTGTATTTAAGAACAATAAACCCACAGCTCTGGCTGATATCTGTTTGACCCTCACCATGGAGCTTTGACTCATGCTTGGGGGGAGGGAGAGGGGAAATTTACTGTATGCTGCCTGTGCTTCTGCCCTTTTATGCCAGGGTTACACCGTTACAACCCCCTCCTAAAATTACTTGTAAACTCAATCAGGTGTAGCTAATCACCTTCTCAACGGCCAACACAAAGCCATTTGACCTTCAACTGGGATCAGCTGTGGTCATTTTGATTAGCGCATCATGAAAAGAGCTTTTCTGGAGCATCTCAGTCCCTGGTAGTGCAACTGAAGCAAACAATCAACTATGAGTTGCAAGGCACTTTCAAAAGATCTCCGGGATAAAGTTGTGGACAGACACAAGTCAGGAGATGGATACAAGAAAATATCAAAGGCTGTATTAATGCCTACAAGCACAGTGAAGCATATTATTAAGAAGTGGAAGGTTTTTGGTACAACACAGACCCTCTCTGGATCAGGACGTTGCTCCAAACTGTATGAAAGAGCCAGGAGGAAACTGGTCAGAGAGGTTACCAAGAGGCCCACAGCAACTTTGAAGCAGTTGCTGGAATTTATGACAAAGAGTGGTCATTGTGTGCATGTGACAACAATGAATTCTCCACAAATGTGACTTATATAGGATGGATGCACAAAAAAAGCCACGACTCAAGAAAGGCCACATGCAGTCACGACTGAGCTTTGCCATAACACACCTAGGAGATTCTGAGGCCACACGGAAAAAGGTGTTATTGTCAGATGTCTGGAAGAAATCCAATACAGCGCACCATCCAAATAACAACATACCTACAGTAAAGCATGTAGGTGGTAATATCCTGTTATGGGGGTGTTTCTCTACAGCAGGCACTGGAGTAGGATAGAAGGAATAATGGATGGGGCAAAATACCATCAAATTCTTGAGGAAAATCTGCTGCCCTTTGCCAGGAAGTTGTCAATTGGAAGAAGGTTTACCTTCCAACATGACAATGACCCAAAGCACACAGCAAAAATGACCACACTGTGGGTGAAGGAGAAAAAGAAAATTTATGCTTACCTGATAAATTTGTTTCTTTTAGACACGATGAGTCCACGGATTTCATCCTTACTTGTGGGATTACGCCTTCTGGTCAGCAGGAGGAGGCAAAGAGCATCACAGCAGAGCTGTATATATAGCTCCTCCCTTCCCTCCCACTCCAGTCATTCCACCAAAGTTAGGAAGAGAAAGGAAAAGCCAAGGTGCAGAGGTATCTGAAGTGTACAAAATGAATAACCAGTCTCATAGAACAGGGCGTGCCGTGGACTCATCGTGTCTAAAAAGAAACACATTTTTCAGGTAAGCATAAATTTTCTTTTCTTTGTAAAGACACGATGAGTCCACGTATTTCATCCTTACTTGTAGGATACAATACCAAAGCTAGAGAACACGGATGAAAAGGGAGGGACAAGACAGGGAACCTAAACGGAAGACACCACTGCTTGAAGAACCTTACTCCCAAAAACAGCCTCAGCCGAATCGAAGGTATCAAATTTGTAAAATTTAGGAAAAGTGTGAAGAGAAGACCAAGTTGCAGCCTTGCAAAGCTGCTCAGCTGAAGCCTCATTTTTGAATGCCCATGAGGAAGCAACAGCCCTAGTGGAATGAGCCGTAACCCTTTCAGGAGGCTGCTGTCCAGCAGTCTCATATGCAAAGCGGATGATACTTCTCAACCAAAAAGAAAGAGAGGTAGTCGTAGCTTTCTGACCCTTACATTTTCCAGAAAAAATTACAAACAGAGAAGAAGTCTGACGAAAATCCTTAATTGCTTGTAAGTAAAACTTCAAAGCACGGACCACATCCAAATTATGCAGAAGCCTTTCCTTCTGAGAAGGATTAGGACACAAGGAAGGAACAACAATCTCCTGATTAAAGTTTTTGCCCGAAACAACCTTAGGAAGAAAACCAAGTTTAGTACGTAACACCACCTTATCCGAATGAAAAATAAGGTAAGGCGAATTAAATTGTAATGCCGAAAGCTCAGACACTCTTCGAACAGAAGAAATGGCAACAAGAAATAAAACTTTCCAAGACAACAACTTAATATCTATGGAATGTATATAGACAATAAAAAATAAGAGTGGTGCACTGGGCTGAGTTAATAATAAGGAAATATAAATAAATAATTTCAAATACAAATGTACAATACACTATAAAATGAATACTAGATATATAGATGGGGTGGGTATAAATCAGGTGGGTATATATAAATAAATAAGGTGGATATCAATCACTAGAGGTAAAAATATAGCATAATATCATACAAAGGAATAGATAAATTTATCAAAAGAGTAATTTAATATAACAATGCATAAAAATTAAGTAATCCCTAAAGTGTTAAATCAAACAACAATATAGACAAATACATTCAAATAACAAAAGAAAAAAGATGTGGCCACATCTAATAGAACTAATAGAACTAATATAATCAATCACTAAAATAGTCAATCCTACAACTGATAATTGTAGTAGCATATAATTAAAAACAATTCATACAAATTTGATCTATTAAAAAAGGCAACTGCACGTTAGTGAGAAAACAATGATAAATACATATCAGCCAGGAAAGTCTGTATCCTGTAAAATGGTCTGTGAGACTCTGCTGGCAAACAGTTTAGGCAGATATGGATAAAAAGTTGTGGTCTGCAGCCAACATATATATAAGGAAGCAAACTGTCACTTTGCAAGTATCCTATGTATCTTCAATTAATCCTTAGCCAGATTTCAAAGTCAAATTTCAGAATCAAAGTTCCTAAAGTGTAACAAGCGCTGATCGGTCAGTTTAGAAAATGCCCCAAAGTTGAAATGAGATAGCTTGAACGTACCTGACAGACTTGATGGCTGTAAGCGGCTCCGGTGCTGTGTGGACGCTCTCGCAGAGCAATCAGCTGCGGGCACTACACGCTGAGTATTATTTCACTCCCAAGCGTGGCTTCAGCGTCTTCACTGTCAGCGTGTACGTGTCTTCGTCACCTGACTGGATCGACCAATCCGGACAATGAAAAAGCGTACCAAATTTGAAAGGCTTAGTAATATTCTCAAATAATCCGAGTAAGGGTAATAAAGTTGGTAATATGTAGATCACAGGTTGTAAGTCCTTCTACTCGTTTCAGCACATCGTGCCTTTATCAAGATGACTTACATGGGGTCTAGTCCTTCCTTTTATAGGCTGGAATCCTGTGCCGCCTTTTTAACTCTAAATTGTCCATTACAATAAACTTTATTTGTGCAGCAATGCTATATTTCTATCAATGGTCTATTTCCATATTTTATGTATGATATATTCTACAAGTGTTATAATTCCAAAAAGTAAAGTCAAATATACATTTAGTTTAAATTATAATAAATAATACAATCTGACAGATATCAATGAATGATACCAAAACAAGTAGTGTATATAGTATAAAGTGTCTTAATGATATTGGTTCCTGCATTTGAAATACAGAATTGTAAAGAAACCTGTTGCTAGTCTATACACTTACTCCTGGGGTTAATTCATTCGTATCCTAAACAAATAATAAATAAATAAATAAATAAATAAATAAATAAAGAGTGCTGAATGGTTAGAGATTTACAGAAAGAATATACATAAAAAGTGTGTATAAAAAATATATATAAAAAATATATATAAAAAAAATATATATATATAAAGTGGAGAAACCAGTCAATTTAAAAATGGTTTTACAGGGTCATAGAAATATGAAGTTGATATTATATACTAAATAAATAGTTATTTTAAACTGATTAAAAAATACTAAAAATATTAAAAAATGAAAATGTATTAAAAATGTTAATAATATTAAAAATACTTAAAAGAAGTTCATTAGTAACATATATAAATGTTTAATACAAGTAAGATTTCAAAAATGAAGATAATATCTAAGAGGCCAAAATAAAAGATATATATATTTATATTATGTAAGAGGAGATAAAATGCTACCATCTAATGACCACATCAGTTAAAAGGATTGAGGTCAAGTTCAGCATTTAGCCATCCTGGGGTCAGGGTACCAAAGTTAAAAATTAATTCTGCTTCGGTAAAAAGGAGCTGTTTCAGTGTGTTTCCTCCTCTTTGAAGTTTTAACCTTTTTAACACCTCAATATAAAAAACCTTAGAAGTCTTTAAAATGTTTGGAGAGTAAATGATCCTCATAGCCCCATTCTATATTTAAAAGGTGTTGCCTTATCCTGTCCCTTACTGGTCTACTCGTCTCTCCAAAATATTGTTTCTTACACGGACACTGTATCATATATACAACGTTCCTGTCCGAACATCTATTAGTTTCTCTAATTTTGACCTTATAATCTGAATTACTAGCTTTCACTGATTTGCATTTAGTACTGAAACTGCAAGCTTTGCATAGGTGGCAAGGATAAAATCCTTCAAGTTTGTGTCCATGAACATCTGTATTATGACTTTTTCTTTTTTTGACTCACTAGGTGCTAAAATAGATTTGAGTGTTTTAGCTTTTCTGTAGACTATCTTAGGTTTATTTTCTGTGATTTCACTCAGGACTGGATCTTTCTGAACTAAATGCCAGTGTTTGTGAATAATTTTTTTGATTAACCCCTTAATGACCGGACCATTTTTCAATTTTCTTACCCTTAATGACAATGGCTATTTTTATATTTCTGCAGTGTTTGTGTTTAGCTGTAATTTCCCTCTTACTCATTTACTGTACCCACACATATTATATACCGTTTTTCTCGCCATTAAATGGACTTTCTAAAGATACCATTATTTTCATCATGTCTTATAATTTACTAAAAAAAATAATAATAAAATATGAGGAAAAAATAGAAAAAAACACACTTTTTCTAACTTTGACCCCCAAAATCTGTTACACATCTACAATCACCAAAAAACACCCATGCTAAATAGTTTCTAAATTTTGTCCTGAGTTTAGAAATACCCAATGTTTACATGTTCTTTGCTTTTTTTGCAATTTATGGGGCAATAAATACAAGTAGCACTTCGCTATTTCCAAACCACTTTTTTTCAAAATTAGCGCTAGTTACATTGGAACCCTGATATCTGTCAGGAATACCTGAATATCCCTTGACATGTATATATTTTTTTTTAGAAGACAACCCAAAGTATTGATCTAGGCCCATTTTGGTATATTTCATGCCACCATTTCACCGCCAAATGCGATAAAAAAAAAAAAAGTTAACTATTTCATAAATTTTGTCACAAACTTTAGGTTTCCCACTGAAATTATTTACAAACAGCTTCTGCAATTATGGCACAAATGGTTGTAAATGCTTCTCTGGGATCCCCTTTTTTCAGAAATAGCAGACTTATATGGCTTTTGGGTTGCTTTTTGGTAATTAGAAGGCCGCTAAATGCCGCTGCGCACCACACGTGTTTTATGCCCAGGAGTGAAGGGGTTAATTAGGGAGCTTGTAGGGAGCTTGTAGGGTTAATTTTAGCTTTAGTGTAGTGTAATAGACAACCCCAAGTATTGATCTAGGCCCATTTTGGTATATTTTATGCCACCATTTCACCGCCAAATGCGAGCAAATAAAAAAAAAAAAAAATTTTTTCACAATTTTAGGTTTCTCACTGAAATTATTTACAAACAGCTTGAGCTATTATGGCAGAAATTGTTGTAAAAGCTTCTCTGGGATCCCCTTTGTTCAGAAATAGCAGACTTATATGGCTTTGGCGTTGCTTTTTGGCAATTAGAAGGCCGCTAAATGCTGCTGCGCACCACACGTTAATTATGCCCAGCAGTGAAGGGGTTAAATTAGGTAGCTTGTAGGGAGCTTGCAGGGTTAATTTTAGAGATCAGCCTCCCACCTGACACATCCCACCCCCTGATCCCTCCCAAACAGCTCTCTTCCCTCCCCCACCCCACAATTGTTCCCGCCATCTTAAGTACTGGCAGAAAGTCTGCCAGTACTAAATAAAAGAGGTTTTTTTTTTTTAAATAAAAATAATAAAGTATTTTAGCTGTGATGGACCCCTGCCTTAGCCCCAACCTCCCTGATCCCCCCTCCAGCTCTCTAACCCTCTCCCCTACCTAATTACCACCATCTTGGGTACTGGCAGCTGTCTGCCAGTACCCAGTTTGGCCCCAAAAACCCCCCAAAAAGTATTTTTATTTTATTTTTACTTAAAAAACTATTTCTGTAGTGTAGCAGCCCCCCACAATACCCCCACCCCCACCCCCTCCCAGATCCTTTAATATTTTTTTTTTTTTAAATCCCTTTTTTTTCTCCCCTTTCTGCCCTCATTCATTGGTGTCAGTGTGGCTAATGGGTGCACGTGCACCCTCACACCCGGCACTATCGCTACCGGTGCAGAGAGGGCCACAGAGTGGCTCTCTCTGCATCGGGGGCTTGTAAAGTGGTATTGCAGGATGCCTCCATATCGAGGCATCACTGCAATACCCTCAGAGCTGCTGGAAGCGATTGTGATTGCTTCCAGCACTCTGTTAGACAACTGACGTACCAGGTACGTCCATTGTCATTAACTGCTTGTTAATGCATGACGTACCTGGTACGTCAGTTGTCATTAAGGGGTTAATTTGAAATCCGCACTATATTGGGTTATAAATGTAGTTTCAAAATCTTTAGGATTGGATTGTTTTTTTTCGCGTATTTCTTTCTATTTTCTCTACCTCTTGTATAGCTCCTATTATAAATTCCTCATTATAGCCTTTTTCTATGAATCTTTCTTTAAGCACATTTGCTTGACTCTTGTAAACATCCATTGTGGAACAATTTTTCCTTAGTCTTAAAATTGTCCTTTAGGGACATTAAGCTTCCATTGATCATAATGACTACTGTTATAATGTATATAGTTGTTTGTGTCCACTTTCTTAAAAAATGTTTTCGTCTGAATATTATTATCGACAATTTCAATGGTCAAGTCTAAAAAATCTATAGTCCTAGCATTAAAATCATATGTAAAAGTAATTCCCCAACTATTATTATTTATATCTTCCATAAATTGAATTAATAAATAGTGATGTCGCGAACAGTTCGCCGGAGAACAGTTCCCGGCGATCTTAGCTTGTTCACTTCGCCGCGGCGGGCGAACATATGCGATGTTCGATCCGCCCCCTATTCGTCATCATTGAGTAAACTTTGACCCTGTATCTCACAGTCTACAGACACATTTGAGCCAATCAGCAGCAGACACTCCCTCCCAGACCCTCCCAGCTCCTGGGCAGCAGCCATTTTAGATTCATTATGATCCTGCATTCTTAGTGAGAGGAGGGATAGTGCTGCTGCTGGTGATTTTATAGGGAAATTGATAGCTAGGCTAGTGTATTCAGTGTCCACTACAGTCCTGAAGGACTCATCTGATCTCTGCTGTAAGGACAGCACCCCAAAAAGCTCTTTTTATGGCTAGAACTTCAGTCGTTTTTTTTTTTTGTTTTGTTTTTTTTTAATCTAATTGTATTTGCCTGCCTGTCAGCCTGTGTGTGAGGCTCACAGCATATACTGTGCCTACTTGCTCACTGCCACCACTCATATCTGGTGTAACATTAGTGTAAATAAAAACAAAAAAACTTTAACATTAGTTTGCTAGTGTAATCTAATTTCATTTTCCATCAGGCCTGTGTGTCAGGCCCACAGCATATACTGTGTTTAATTGCTCTGTGCCACCACTCATATCTGGTGTAACATTAGGGTAAATTTAAAAAAAAAAAAAATTTAAATCAGTTTGCTAGTGTAATCTAATTTCATTTTCCATCAGGCCTGTGTGTCAGGCGCACAGCATATACTGTGATTAATTGCTCTGTGCCACCACTCCTATCTGGCGTAACATTAGCGTAAATTTAAAAAAAAAACTTTTACATCAGTTTGCTAGTGTAATCTAATTTCATTTTCCATCAGGCCCGTGTGTCAGGCTCACAGCATATACTATGCCTACTTGCTCACTGCCACCACTCATATCTGGTGTAACATTAGTGTAAATTTAAAAAAAAAAACTTTTACATCAGTTTGCTAGTGTAATCTAATTTTATTTTCCATCAGGCCTGTGTGTCAGGCCCACAGCATATACTGTGATTAATTGCTCTGTGCCACCACTCATATCTGGTGTAACATTAGTGTAAATTTAAAAAAAAAAAACTTTTACATCAGTTTGCTAGTGTAATCTAATTTCATTTTCCATCAGGCCTGTGTGTCAGGCTCACAGCATATACTGTGCCTAAATGCTCTGTTTTCCACCACTCATATCTGGTGTAACATTAGTGTAAAAAATTTTTTAAAACGTTTACATCAGTCTGCTAGTGTAATCTAATTTCAGTTGCCAGGCCAGCCTGCCACTGCCAGCCTCAGTGCCACCACTCATATCTGGTGTAACATTAGTGTAAATTTTTTTAAAAAAATGTTTTACATCAGTCTGCTAGTGTTATTTAATTTTAGTTGCCAGGTCAGCCTGCCACTAGTGCCAGCCTGTGTGTCAGGCTCCCAGCATATACTGTGCCTACTTCCATCCTCAGTGCCACCACTCATACCTGTTTTAACAATAGTTTAACTTTTTAAAAAAAAAACTTTTACATCAATCTGCTAGTGTTATTTAATTTTAGTTGCCAGGCCAGCCTGCCACTAGTGCCAGCCTGTGTGTCAGGCTCCCAGCATATACTGTGCCTACTTCCATCCTCAGTGCCACCACTCATATCTGTTGTAACATTAGTGTAATTTTTTTTAAAAAAAAACTTTAACATCAGTCTGCTAGTGTTATTTAATTTTAGTTGCCAGGCCAGCCTGCCACTAGTGCCAGCCTGTGTGTCAGGCTCCCAGCATATACTGTGCCTACTTCCATCTTCAGTGCCACCACTCATATCTGGTGTAACATTAGTGTAAATTTTTTTAAAAGAAAACTTTTACATTAGTTTGCTAGTGTAATCTAATTTCATTTTCCATCAGGCCTGTGTGCCAGGCCCACAGCATACACTGTGATTAATTGCTCTGTGCCACCACTCATATCTGGTGTAACATTAGTGTAAATTAAAAAAAAAAAAACCTTTAACATTAGTTTGCTAGTGTAATCTAATTTCATTTTCCATCAGGCCTGTGTGTCAGGCCCACAGCATATACTGTGATTAATTGCTCTGTGCCACCACTCATATCTGGTGTAACATTAGTGTAAATTTAAAAAAAAAACTTTTACATTAGTTTGCTAGTGTAATCTAATTTCATTTTCCATCAGGCCTGTGTGTCAGACGCACAGCATATACTGTGATTAATTGCTCTGTGCCACCACTGATATCTGGTGTAACATTAGTGTAAATTTAAAAAAAAAAAAATTTACATCAGTTTGCTAGTGTAATCTAATTTCATTTTCCATCAGGCCTGTGTGTCAGGCCCACAGCATATACTGTGATTAATTGCTCTGTGCCACCACTCCTATCTGGTGTAACATTAGTGTGAATTTAAAAAAAAAAAAACTTTTACATCAGTTTGTTAGTGTAATCTAATTTCATTTTCCATCAGGCCTGTGTGTCAGACGCACAGCATATACTGTGATTAATTGCTCTGTGCCACCACTGATATCTGGTGTAACATTAGTGTAAATTTAAAAAAAAAAAAATTTACATCAGTTTGCTAGTGTAATCTAATTTCATTTTCCATCAGGCCTGTGTGTCAGGCGCACAGCATATACTGTGATGAATTGCTCTGTGCCACCACTCCTATCTGGTGTAACATTAGTGTGAATTTAAAAAAAAAAAAAAAACTTTTACATCAGTTTGTTAGTGTAATCTAATTTCATTTTCCATCAGGCCTGTGTGTCAGGCGCACAGCATATACTGTGATTAATTGCTCTGTGCCACCACTCATATCTGGTGTAACATTAGTATAAATTTAAAAAAAAAAAAAACTTTTACATCAGTTTGCTAGTGTAATCTAATTTTATTTTCCATCAGGCCTGTGTGTCAGGCCTATAGCATATACTGTGATTAATTGCTCTGTGCCACCACTCATATCTGGTGTAACATTAGTGTAAATTTAAAAAAAAAAAACTTTTAAATCAGTTTGCTATTGTAATCTAATTTAATTTTCCATTAGGCCTGTGTGTCAGGCCCACATCATATACTGTAATTAATTGCTCTGTGCCACCACTGATATCTGGTGTAACATTAGTGTAAATTTAAAAAAAAAAAACTTTTACATCAGTTTGCTAGTGTAATCTAATTTCATTTTCCATCAGGCCTGTGTGTCAGGCCCACAGCATATACTGTGCCTAATTGCTCTGTTTTCCACCACTCATATCTGGTGTAACATTAGTGTAATTTAAAAAAAAAAAAAAACCTTTTACATCAGTCTGCTAGTGTAATCTAATTTCAGTTGCCCGGCCAGCCTGCCACTGCCAGCCTCAGTGCCACCACTCATATCTGGTGTAACATTAGTGAAATTTTTTTTTTTTTACATCAGTCTGCTAGTGTTATTTAATTTTAGTTGCCAGGCCAGCCTGCCACTAGTGCCAGCCTGTGTGTCAGGCTCCCAGCATATACTGTGCCTACTTCCTCAGTGCCACCACTCATATCTGTTGTAGCATTAGTGTAAATATTTTTAAAAAAAACTTTTACATCAGTCTGCTAGTGTTATTTAATTTTAGTTGCCAGGCCAGCCTGCCACTAGTGCCAGCCTGTGTGTCAGGCTTCCAGCATATACTGTGCCTACTTCCATCCTCAGTGCCACCACTCATATCTGGTGTAACATTAGTGTAAATTTAAAAAAAAAATCTTTTACATCAGTCTGCTTGTGTTTAATTTTAGTTGCCAGGCCAGCCTGCCACTAGTGCCAGCCTGTGTGTCAGGCTCCCAGCATATACTGTGCCTACTTCCATCCTCAGTGCCACCACTCATATCTGTTCTAACATTAGTGTAACTTTTTTTTAAAAAAACTTTTACATCAGTCTGCTAGTGTTATTTAATTTTAGTTGCCAGGCCAGCCTGCCACTAGTGCCAGTCTGTGTGTCAGGCTCCCAGCATATACTGTGCCTACTTCCATCCTCAGTGCCACCACTCATATCTGTTGTAACATTAGTGTAAATTTAAAAAAAAAAACTTTTAGATCAGTCTGCTAGTGTTATTTAATTGCAGTTGCCTGCCTGCCAGCGTGTGTGCCAGGCCCACTTTCCAACTAGTGTCACCAATCATATTTGTTATAACAGTAGTGTAAATATTTTTTAAAAAACTTTTTTGACTGTGAAACATCAGTCTGTTAGTGTAATCTAATTGAAGTTGCCTGCCTGCCAGCGTGTGTGCCAGGCCCACTTGCCAAGTTAGTGGCACCACTCATATTTGTTGTAACAGTAGTGTAAATATTTCCAAAAAAAACTTTTTTGACTGTGAAACATCAGTCTGCTAGTGCAATCGAATTGCAGTTGCCTGCCTGCCAGCATGTGTGCCAGGCCCACTTGCCAACTAGTGCCACCAATCATATTTGTAAAAACAGTATTGTAAATATATTTTTTTTTTAAATTTGACTGTGAAACATCATTCAGCTAGTGTAATCTAATTGCAGTTGCCTGCCTGCCAGCGTGTGTGCCAGGCCCACTTGCCAACTAGTGCCACCATTCATAGTTGTTATAACAGTAGTGTAAATATTAAAAAAAAAACTTTTTTGACTGTGAAACATCAGTCTGCTAGTGTAATCTAATTGAAGTTGCCTGCCTGCCAGCGTGTGTGCCAGGCCCACTTGCCAAGTTTGTGGCACCACTCATATTTGTTGTAACAGTAGTGTAAATATTTCAAAAGAAAACTTTTTGGACTGTGAAACATCAGTAAGCTAGTGCAACCTAATTGCAATTGCCTGCCTGCCAGCATGTTTCCAGGCCCACTTGCCAACTAGTGCCACCACTCATATTTGTTATAACAGTAGTGTAAATATTTTTTTAAAAAACTTTTTTGACTGTGAAACATCAGTCTGCTAGTGTAATCTAATTGAAGTTGCCTGCCTGCCAGTGTGTGTGCCAAGCCCACTTGCCAACTAGTGCCACCAATCATATTTGTTGTAACAGTAGTGTAAATATTTAAAAAAAAACTTTTTGGACTGTGAAACATCAGTCTGCTATTGTAATCTTATTGCATTTGCCTGCCTGCCAGCGTGTGTGCCAGGCCCACTTGCCAAGTTAGTGGCACCACTCATATTTGTTGTAACAGTAGTTTAAATATTTAAAAAATAAACATTTTTGACTGTGAAACATCAGTCTGCTTTTTGTGTCAGGCTCACAGCGTATACTGTGCCCACTTGCCCAGTGCCACCACTCATATCTTGTTTAATAGTAGTGTAAGTGTACATTTAAAAAAAATAAACTTTTTGGATTGTGAAACATCAGTCTGCTTTTTTGTGTCAGGCTCACAGCGTATACTGTGCCCACTTGCCCAGTGCCACCACTCATATCTTGTTTAATAGTAGTGTAAGTGTACATTTAAACAAAATAAACTTTTTGGATTGTGAAACATCAGTCTGCTTTCTTGTGTCAGGCTCACAGCGTATACTGTGCCCACTTGCCCAGTGGCACCATTCATATTTTGTTTAATAGTAGTGTAAGTCTACATTTAAAAAAAAAATGACAGGCAGAGGCAGGCCACCCCGCAGGTGCCGTCGTGGTCGTGGTGCTGTGATTCCCTTTGACCCTACAATAATGCACATTGGCCACGTGCCATGAACGCGAAAAAGTTCTGAGGAGGACCTAGTTGAATGGCTAACATAGGACACCCAATCTTCTACAGCTTCCGTCTGTCAGAGGAGTTATTGACACATCATAGTAACATAGTAACATAGTAGATAAGGTTGAAAAAAGACTGAAGTCCATCGAGTTCAACCTATACAAATCTAAAATACTTACAAAAAGCTCCAGTTAAGCTTAAATAACCCCATTAAAATGTGACCCATTTAATACTAGCAATCATATCCATGAATTTTGTTTATATACAGAAATTTATCCAGACTATTTTTAAATGAATCTATGGTATTGGCATTCACTACCTCCTTTGGTAATGAGTTCCACAATTTTATTGCTCTTACAGTGAAAAAACGTTTCCGTTGCAGGAGATTAAATCTCCTTTCCTCCAACCTTAAATTATGACCTCTTGTCAGAAACAATTTTCTTGGAATAAAAAGAGCTTCTGCCATCTCTGTATATGGGCCTTGAATATATTTATATAAAGTAATCATGTCACCTCTCAAGCGCCTTTTTTCTAAAGAGAACAGACCCAGTTTGGCTAGCCTCTCCTCATAGGTTAATTTCTCCAATCAGTTGGAAGAAATGAGTGATGCGCAACCATCATTGACAGAGGATGTAGATAACAGTGATATTTCTCAGTCAGGCAGCATTACAGACATGGACGTACGGTGTGATGATGACGGTGATGTTGTACCCGCTGCTGATTCCCTTGTTGATTTGTCAGATACAAGTGAAGCGGTTGATGATGATGCGTCTGTGGATGTCACATGGGTGCCCGCTAGAAGAGAAGAAGAGGGGGAAAGTTCAGATGGGGAGACAGAGAGGAGGAGGAGACAAGTTGGAAGCAGGGGGAGGTCATCGCAAGGAGCTAGTGGCACAGTCAGACAGCATGCATCGGCACCCGGTGTCAGTCAGACAGCACGCCAATCAACGCATGCTGTTGCCACCACCAGAATGCCATCATTGCAGAGCTCAGCAGTGTGGCATTTTTTTTGTGTGTCTGCCTCTGACAACAGCGATGCTATTTGCAACCTGTGCCAAAAGAAACTGAGTCGTGGGAAGTCCAACACCCACCTAGGTACAACTGCTTTGCGAAAACACATGGTCTCACATCACAAACGCAGATGGGATGAACACATGAGTAGAAGCAGCACACAAACTCAAAGCTGCCATCCTCCTCCTGGTCCAGCATCTTCAGCTACGTCAACCACTGCTGTCCTCCTTGCCCCCTCTCAACCATCCGCCACTCAGTCTCTCTTACGTAGCAGTTCCTGGTCATCTGCCCACAGTCAGGTGTCTGTCAAGGACATGTTTGAGTGTAAGAAGCCAATTTCCCAAAGTCACCCCCTTGCCCAGCGTCTGACAGCTGGCTTGTCTGAACTCTTAGCCCGCCAACTTTTACCATACAAGCTGGTGGAGTCTGAGGCGTTCAAAAAATCTATTGGGACACCGCAGTGGAAGGTACCTGGCCGAAATTTCTTTTAACAAAAGGCAATCCCCAACCTGTACTCGATTGTGCGAAAGGAAGTAATGGCATGTCTGGCACACAGCGTTGGGGCAAGGGTCCATCTGACCACTGATAGCTGGTCTGCAAAGCATGGTCAGGGCAGGTTAATCACCTACACTGCGCATTGGGTAAACCTGCTGACGGCTGACAAGCATGGAATGCGTGGCTCTGCAGAGGAGTTGGTGACACCGCCACGACTTGCAGGCAGGCCTGCTGCTACCTCCTCTACTCCTCCTACTCCATCCTCTTCCATAACCTCTTCCTCGGCTGAGTCCTCTTCTGCTGCTGCATCTTGCTCCACATCAACGGCACCCCCCCAGCTCCCCAGGTACTATTCAACATCCCGGATACGGCAGTGTCACGCCATCTTGGGGTTGACTTGCCTGAAAGCAGAGAGTCACACCGCACCAGTACTCCTGTCCGCCCTGAACGCACAGGTGGATCAGTGGCTGACTCCGCACCAACTGGAGATTGGCAAAGTTGTTTCTGACAATGGAAGAAATTTGGTGGCGGCATTGAAATTGGTAAAGTTGACACATGTGCGTGCGTGGCACATGTGTGTAATCTGATTGTACAACGCTTTGTGCATAAGTACCCAGGCTTACAGGACGTCCTGAAGCAGGCCAGGAAGGTGTGTGGCCATTTCAGGCATTCCTACACGGCAACGGCGCACTTGTCAGATATCCAGCGGCGAAACAACCTGCCAGTGAGGCGCTTGATTTGCGACAGCCCGACACGTTGGAATTCAACACTCCTAATGTTCGACCGCCTGCTACAACAAGAAAAAGCTGTTAACGAGTATTTGTATGACCGGGGTGCTAGGACAGCCTCTGGGGAGCTGGGGATTTTTTTTCCACGTTACTGGACGCTCATGCGCAATGCCTGAAGGCTTATGCGTCCTTTTGAGGAGATGACAAACCTAGTAAGTCGCACCGAAGGCACCATCAGCGACATCATACCATTTGTTTTCTTCCTGGAGCGTGCCCTGTGAATAGTGCTGGATCAGGCCGTAGATGAGCGTGAAGAGGAAGAGTTGTGGTCTCCATCACCACCAGAAACAGCCTTATCAGCATCGCTTGCTGGACCAGTGGCAACGCAGGTAGAGGATTGTGAGGAAGAGGAGTCAGAGGAGGAATGTGGCTTTGAGGAGGAGGAGGAAGACCAAGCACAAGAGGCATCCCAGGGTGCTCGTTGTTGTCACCTATCTGGTACCCGTGGTGTTGTACGTGGCTGGGGGGAAGAAGATACCTTCAGTGAGAACAGTGAGGACGAGCAACAGGACATGATTAGCTTGGCATCCAACCTTGTGCAAATGGGGTCTTTCATGCTGTTGTGCCTGTTGAGGGACCCTCATATAAAAAATCTGAAGGAGAACGACCGGTACTGGGTGTCCACGCTACTAGACCCGGTATAAGCATAAAGTGACTGAAATGTTACCAAATTCCCGCAAGTCGGAAAGGATGGAGCAGTTCAAAAATAAATTAAAAAGTATGCTTTACAGAGCGTATAAGGGTGATGTCACAGCACAACGGGAATCTAACGGGAAGAAATGAAAGTAATCCTCCTCCACCCACGACCACACCGGCAAGGACAGGACGTTTTCCAGACGTGTTGTTGATGGAGGACATGCGGACCTTTTTAACTCCTATGCATCGCCACAGCCCTTCGGGATCCAGCCTCAGAGAAAGACTCAACCGACAGGTAGCAGACTACCTCACATTAACTGCGGATCTCGACACTCTGAGGAGCGATGGACGCCTTGACTACTGGGTGTGCAGGCTTGACCTGTGGCCTGAGCTATCCCAATTTGCAATCGAACTTCTGGCCTGCCCCGCTTCAAGTGTCCTGTCAGAAAGGACCTTCAGTGCAGCAGGAGGTATTGTCACTGAGAAGAGAAGTCGCCTAGGTCAAAAAAGTCTTGATTATCTCACCTTTATTAAAATGAATGAGGGATGGATCCCGAAGGGACTGACATTGTGCGATACATTAGAGTAAAAAAGGTCTGATGAGATGAGCTGCCTTGGGCTACAAATGGTACACACGCTGCTGTATTTTATCTTCGAATGCCGGATGACTTGCGTGACTTATCCGCCAACAACTAGGGTTCAAGCCGCAATGTTTTAGGGCACTTTCTAACTGTCAAACAAACATTAATTTTTCTGGCCGCTGCTACAGCAGCGGCTGCAACAATACCTAATTTTTCAGGCATGTGTACATGCCTAATTTTTCTGGCCTCTGGTGCTGCACTGTGGCTACAAAACCCAAACCAAAAAAAGGCACATAACAGTGATTAAACTGTTAAGAATAGTACTACTTAACACACCACTCATATCTGGTGGCACAATAGATTGTACGCGCAGTGCCCCAAATTTGAAGTGGGAGGACCGACCAAGCATCTTTTTCCATCTCCCGGTTACAAAAATCCATGCCATATACATGTCCCCTGGCGCCGCAACTGCCTCTGGGAACCTTACCATGGGTCCCAGACAGCACGTCTTGTAATTCTCTGTCAGGGAAATTATATATCTATCAAATCTATCTATTTATCTAACGAATCTATCAAATGTATATTGCATCTTTTGATCTATGTAATTCGTATCTATCAAATTTATATTGCATCTTTTGATCTATGTAATTCGTATCTATCAAATGTATATTGCATCTTTTGATCAATGTAATTCATATCTATCAAATGTATATTGCATCTTTTGATCTATGTAATTCGTATCTATCAAATGTATATTGCATCTATTGATCTATGTAATTCGTATCTATCAAATGTATATTGCATCTTTTGATCCATGTAATTCGTATCTACCAAATGTATATTGCATCTTTTGATCTATGTAATTCGTATCTATCAAATGTATATTGCACCTTTTGATCCATGTAATTCGTATCTATCAAATGTATATTGCATCTTTTGATCTATGTAATTCGTATCTATCAAATGTATATTGCATCTTTTAATCTATGTAATTCGTATCTATCAAATGTAAATTGCATCTTTTGATCTATGTAATTCATATCTATCAAATGTATATTGCATCTTTTGATCTATGTAATTGGTATCTATCAAATGTATATTGCATCTATTGATCTATGTAATCTATGTATCTATCTATCTATCTATCTATCTATCTATCAAATCTATCGATCTCGTGGCCGGACTGTTTTGTGACAGCCACTTGTGTTTCGGACAAATTTGAAGTAGGAGGACCGACCAAGCATCTTTTTCCATCTCCCGGTTCCTAAAATCCATGCCATATACACCGCCCCCCATAGGGGGAGTAACAGGTATTAAACTGCTAAGAATAGGGGGGCGGAGCCAACGGCCATCGAGACTAGACACACATTTCAGGAGCTCTTCCAACATATAATAATTTTACAAGGCCATCCTGCATATTTTACTTATTTCTGACTGCAGCCCAGTGATTACTATTGAGAGGTATCTCTTGAATGCTGCTCGGGGATCTATATAGGACTAAACACCTCGATTCTCACAACCTTTGCTTTCTGCCTACCACTGTAATCCTGTGGGCGAGAACAAATGGCCGCGCTTTTTCTATCTCAACTGACAGAATTACTAGATCGCCACCACAGCGCTCTATTGAATGCAGTAACTGAGGCTTTTACACCTCTTTTGGCTCACTCTTATGTTCAGACCGCCTTAACTGCCAGAGACACTAAACAAGCCGAAGATATAACAGTCCTGAGACAGTCGCCATCTTTAACTCTACCATCAGGACATTCCTCATTGCGCAATCATGAAAGGGAGCTAGAGAGGCGAGACGACAATGAGGAGTTGAGCTCCACTACTAAACTACAAGACTCTCCAGTGGTTGCGCCTCATAGCGGATTACAAGACCCATCAATGGCACACACTCTTCAATATGGTAAGGGGCTGGTTAGAGCGCGAGGCTGGCGTGTGGCTGCTATATGCCACTTAACCTGCCGATATTTATTCGAGGTGCAAAAAATAGGATATATCAACAACCCACGGCTTCTGCAGTTTCCAGCACACACACTCAAAGTAGGAGTCGGCTAAGACAACTACCCCTATTGCTCAGCCATTAATGTTTTTCACTGCGGCTTTCAGATACATATATGGCGATATCCTCCACTACTGTGTGACTTGGTGTCTTATTATCTGCTCAGTTTGACATTGGTTATAGCCTGCACGACGGTATATCACTAAAAGATAAGGGATAACAGGGACACTTAGCAACGTGGGCGCAGGAATACCTTAAAAGGAACTTTGACCAAGCTTGTTAGGAAATCCCCATCCTGGCACCCCACATCATTGGAACCTCTCTCACCCTGCCTGCAAGTTATCGTAGCATGTTTTTTTACCGTGGATAGCCTGCCCTGACTATACGGGACTGCTTCACCAATGCCTAACCATGACACATCAGTCCTATGCCTGAACTAAGCATACACAACACTTTATCTTCTTTTTATATTGATAAAGCTGTGATCGCCACTGTGGTGTAGTGAATGATATTGGCAATGCAACGTTTTTTTTTTCCTATTGCAGAGGGAATATTTTATAAAGGCTCTTACTTTTTATACAAGACTTGGTACTCACTATCGTATGTTTTTAGCATCTTACACTTCATTGTTCATTACTCCTCAGGTTAACAAAGCATGCCCGTAGTTGGCTCTCTAACACAGGGCCATCCTATTTTATGTTATCTATATGGTTCAGCTTTGTGGTATAATTGTTTACTGTTTTATTTGTTCCCATCAGGAATCTAGTGAAATCTGAAGTCAATGTTATCTTTATATGATTATCTTAGATGTTATTGAGAGTTTTGAGGCATGTACCTGCACAAAGCTGGCTTTTTTCAGTATCCCCATTGTCACTACTGAACTTATAGTTACCAGAACATGAAACAAACTCAAAATGTTATTCAAGGAGCTAAGGGAGGTTAAGTGGATAATTACTTAGAGTCATATACCTATACATTCAATTGTTTTTGCCTGCTGTTTGGACATAGGGCCCATGTCTGGACGGCAGAGAATAAAAATTGCAAGCTTACGACACAACCATACTCCCTATTTTTCACTATAATGTCTAACTAATAGTTATACTCATGTCACACTGTTAGTTAATTTACTGCATTCTTTAGCTTTACTGTACTAAGCTGGTCTCACAGATATATAGATCTAATTGTGTTAAGGTAGGAACTTTTTACTCGCCATGTTGGTCACCTATACGTCAGCACTGACTTATCTTATGATATATAGTACAAACCTATCATTTTGCGCTCAATACCAAGGTACTGACTTTACCTACCTTATTTAGATCAGCTGGACTGATCAATAATACCAGCTAGCTGTGTTCATAATCTCTATACATACCCTGTCTTTCTCACAGTTTCACTTGCTCTCCTCCTCGACATAGTAACATTATATAATTGGCGCCCTACACCTTGACAGTCTCTTTTGGCATGCTCTACATTCATTGTATTTATCTTACCACCTCCCCCCCCCTACTATTCCATAATATGTCTCCTAGTTTCAGGAGAATTAAAAAAGCGGTTTCTCTTGCTTATACCGCACCTTCCATCACCCCCTTAGTATCTCTTTCTTTTATATATTGCACCATATTACGGAACCTATCTAATTTAACCAGTCTAATAGGTTTGCTTGACTTGTACCTGTTAAGTTTTTTTTTCCTCCAACATACACCAGGGACCTTTTTGAGACCAGATATATAGCAGTTAATACCTTGATGCGTGGGTCGGTAGGCCCTTCTATAGTTCCTGCTTGTTACTATTAAGGGGGTTTTGGTTTTGATCTTGATTTTGTTACAGCATATTTAATATATTACATCTTTCATTTTAAATGTTATAAAATCGAGGTATAATGATGAGATCCAAAGATGGTCTTTTTGGCCTATATTTGCCTTCCTTTATCTTAATGCTTTTAGAAGGTCTCTTAATGTTGGGAATTCTCTATATACAATGTCTACATGGTATGTAAACTGTTTTTCTTTATTTATTATGTGTTTATTTCGCTACTTCAGGAATATTGAAGCCTTTATTGTATGTAACATGTAGTGCAAAAATTTATTTGCATAACTGTTGTATGCCTTTCATTGTACCTCAATAAAAATATTTAAAAAAAAAAAAAAAAATTAAATCACACTAAACTTTATGGTAATCAAATATAAAAAAAAAAAAAAAACTGCTAAGAATAGTACTACTTAACACACCACTCATATCTGGTGGCACAATAGATTGCACGCGCAGTGCCCCAAATTTGAAGCGGGAGGACCGACCAAGCATCTTTTTCCATCTCCCGGTTTCAAAAATCCATGCCATATACACGTCCCCTGGCGCAGCAACTGCCTCTGGGAACCTTACCATGGGTCCAAGACTGCATGTCTTGTAATTCTCTGTCAGGGAAATTATATATCTATCAAATCTATCTATTTATCTAACGAATCTATCTAACTATCAATCGTATCTATCAAATGTATATTGCATCTATTGATGTATGTAATTTGTATCTATCAAATGTATATTGCATCTATTGATCTATGTAAATCATATCTATCAAATGTATATTGCATCTATTGATCTATGTAATTCGTATCTATCAAATGTATATTGCATCATTTGATCTATGTAATTCGTATCTATCAAATGTATATTGCATCTATTGATCTCTGTAATTCGTATCTATCAAATGTATATTGCATCTTTTGATCCATGTAATTCGTATCTATCAAATGTATATTGCATCTTTTGATCTATGTTATTCGTATCTATCAAATGTATATTGCATCTTTTGATCCATGTAATTCATATCTATCAAATGTATATTGCATCTTTTGATCTATGTAATTCGTATCTATCAAATGTATATTGCATCTATTGATCTATGTAATTCGTATCTATCAAATGTATATTGCATCTTTTGATCCATGTAATTCGTATCTATCAAATGTATATTGCATCTTTTGATCTATGTAATTCGTATCTATCAAATGTATATTGCATCTTTTGATCTATGTAATTCGTATCTATCAAATGTATATTGCATCTTTTGATCTATGTAATTCGTATCTATCAAATGTATATTGCATCTATTGATCAATGTAATTCGTATCTATCAAATGTAAATTGCATCTTTTGATCTATGTAATTCGTATCTATCAAATGTATATTGCATCTTTTAATCTATGTAATTCGTATCTATCAAATGTATATTGCATATATTGATCTATGTAATCTATGTATCTATCTATCAAATCTATCGATCTCATGGTTGTGCAAATGAACTGTTTGCGGTTGTTTGTGGTGCGTTAAACGGGGAGTTTGGTCTGTCACTGTGAAGCGGGCGTAACCCTTACACTACCTGATCGATACAACATCATACCTGATGTTTTAAAGCACGTTATTCCAAACAATTTGGGAATGTTAGGTGATTTAGGCCCTTTATGGCTTAAAACCAGACTCTGCATCAACTATTTAATTTTCCATGGGAGTTTTGCCATGGATCCCCCTCCGGCATGCCACAGTCCAGTCCCCTTGAAACAACTTTTCCATCACTATTGTGGCCAGAAAGAGTCCCTGTGGGTTTTAAAATTCGCCTGCCCATTAAAGTCAATGGCGGTTCGCCCGGTTCGCGGACATTTGCGAAAGTTCACGTTTGCTGTTCGCTAACGCAAAATTTTAGGTTCGCAACATCACTATTGAAGACCTCACTGCAACAACAATCCTACAGACTCTCTGCAAAAATATGCCTAGATTTAGAGTTTTGTCGGTAAAGACCCGCGTAGCAAACGCAGCTTTTTTTCCTACCGCTGCTCCCAAACAACGCTGGTATTTAGAGTTCTCTGAAGGGCTGTGTTAGGCTCCAAAAAGGGTCCGTTGAGCCGAATTTACCGCCACTTCAACCCTCAATACCAGCGTTGTTTACGGTAGCGGTAAGCTGGAAAAACGTGCTCGTGCACGATTTCCCCATAGGAAACAATGGGGCAGTTTGGGCTGAAAATAAACCTAACACCTGCAGAAAAGCAGCGTTAAGCTCCCAACGCAGCCCCATTGTTTCCTACGGGGAAACTGTTTCTAAGTCTGCACCTAACACCCTAACATGAACCCAGAGTCTAAACACCCCTAACCTTACACTTATTAACCCCTAATCTGCCGCCTCTGCTATCGCTGACCCCTGCTGTATATTATTAACCCCTAATCTTCTGCTCCGTACACCGCCGCAAGCTACATTATCCCTATGAACCCCTAATCTGCTGCCCCTAACATCGTCGACACCTACATAATATTTATTATATATTTTAACCCCTAATCTGCCCCCCCAGCCAATCGGAATTAAGGTAGGAAAAATCTGATTGGCTGGTTTGTGGGCTTTGTTATTTTATTAGGGGGCTTAGAGTAGGTGTAATTAGCTTAAAATTGTTGTAATATTTTTTATAATGTTTGTAAATTATTTTTTTATTTTTTGTAACTTAGTTCTTTTTTTATTTTTTGTAACTTAGATCTTTTTTTATTTTTTGTACTTTAGTTAGTGTATTTATTTGTATTTATTTGTAGGTATTTGTATTTAATTTATTTATTGATAGTGTAGTGTTAGGTTTAATTGTAGATAATTGTAGGTAGTTTATTTAATTAATTTATTGATAGTGTAGTGTTAGGTTTAATTGTAACTTAGGTTAGAATTTATTTTACAGGTACTTTTGTAATTATTTTAACTAGGTAGCTATTAAATAGTTATTAACTATTTAATAGCTATTGTACCTGGTTAAAATAAATACAAAGTTGCCTGTAAAATAAATATTAATCCTAAAATAGCTACAATATAATTATAATTCATAATTTTCCTACCTTAATTCCGATTGGCTGATAGAATCCTATCAGCCAATCGGAATTCGAAGGACACCATCTTGGATGACGTCATTTAAATACTGCACGGCTAGATGTGCAATGTTAGTAGAGACAGATCCCAACAGACTAAAATAAATACTGCACAGTCTAGATGTGCAACGTTAGTAGAGACAGATCCCAACAGACTAAAATAAATACTGCACGGTCTAGATGTGCAACGTTAGTAGAGACAGATCCCAACAGACTAAAATAAATACTGCACGGTCTAGATGTGCAACATTAGTAGAGACAGATCCCAACAGACTAAAATAAATACTGCACGGTCTAGATGTGCAACGTTAGTAGAGACATATCCCAACAGACTAAAATAAATACTGCAAGGTCTAGATGTGCAACGTTAGAAGAGACAGATCCCAACAGACTAAAATAAATACTGCACGGTCTAGATGTGCAACGTTAGTAGAGACAGATCCCAACAGACTAAAATAAATACTGCACGGTCTAGATGTGCAACGTTAGTAGAGACAGATACCAACAGACTAAAATAAATACTGCACGGTCTAGATGTGCAACGTTAGTAGAGACAGATACCAACAGGCTAAAATAAATACTGCACGGTCTAGATGTGCAACGTTAGTAGAGACAGATACCAACAGACTAAAATAAATACTGCACGGTCTAGATGTGCAACGTTAGTAGAGACAGATCCCAACAGACTAGAGTAGGTGTAATTAGCTTAAAATTGTTGTAATATTTTTTATAATGTTTGTAAATTATTTTTTTATTTTTTGTAACTTAGTTCTTTTTTTATTTTTTGTAACTTAGATCTTTTTTTATTTTTTGTACTTTAGTTAGAGTATTTATTTGTATTTATTTGTAGGTATTTGTATTTAATTTATTTATTGATAGTGTAGTGTTAGGTTTAATTGTAGATAATTGTAGGTAGTTTATTTAATTAATTTATTGATAGTGTAGTGTTAGGTTTAATTGTAACTTAGGTTAGTATTTATTTTACAGGTACTTTTGTAATTATTTTAACTAGGTAGCTATTAAATAGTTATTAACTATTTAATAGCTATTGTACCTGGTTAAAATAAATACAAAGTTGCCTGTAAAATAAATATTAATCCTAAAATAGCTACAATATAACTATAATTCATAATTTTCCTACCTTAATTCCGATTGGCTGATAGAGTCCTATCAGCCAATCGGAATTCGAAGGACGCCATCTTGGATGACGTCATTTAAATACTGCACGGCTAGATGTGCAATGTTAGTAGAGACAGATCCCAACAGACTAAAATAAATACTGCACGGTCTAGATGTGCAACGTTAGTAGAGACAGATCCCAACAGACTAAAATAAATACTGCACCGTCTAGATGTGCAACGTTAGTAGAGACAGATCCCAACAGACTAAAATAAATACTGCACGGTCTAGATGTGCAACGTTAGTAGAGACATATCCCAACAGACTAAAATAAATACTGCAAGGTCTAGATGTGCAACGTTAGAAGAGACAGATCCCAACAGACTAAAATAAATACTGCACGGTCTAGATGTGCAACGTTAGTAGAGACAGATCCCAACAGACTAAAATAAATACTGCACGGTCTAGATGTGCAACGTTAGTAGAGACAGATCCCAACAGACTAACATAAATACTGCACGGTCTAGATGTGCAACGTTAGTAGAGACAGATCCCAAAAGACTAAAATAAATACTGCACGGTCTAGATGTGCAACGTTAGTAGAGACAGATCCCAACAGACTAAAATAAATACTGCACGGTCTAGATGTGCAACATTAGTAGAGACAGATCCCAACAGACTAAAATAAATACTGCACGGTCTAGATGTGCAACGTTAGTAGAGACAGATCCCAACAGACTAAAATAAATACTGCACGGTCTAGATGTGCAACGTTAGTAGAGACAGATCCCAACAGACTAAAATAAATACTGCACGGTCTAGATGTGCAACGTTAGTAGAGACAGATCCCAACAGACTAAAATAAATACTGCACAGTCTAGATGTGCAACGTTAGTAGAGATAGATCCCAACAGACTAAAATAAATACTGCACGGTCTAGATGTGCAACGTTAGTAGAGACAGATGCCAACAGACTAAAATAAATACTGCGCGGTCTAGATGTGCAACGTTAGTAGAGACAGATCCCAACAGACTAACATAAATACTGCAAGGTCTAGATGTGCAACGTTAGTAGAGACAGATCCCAACAGACTAAAATAAATACTGCACGGTCTAGATGTGCAACGTTAGTAGAGACAGATCCCAACAGACTAACATAAATACTGCACGGTCTAGATGTGCAACGTTAGTAGAGATAGATCCCAACAGACTAAAATAAATACTGCACGGTCTAGATGTGCAACGTTAGTAGAGACAGATCCCAACAGACTAAAATAAATACTGCACGGTCTAGATGTGCAACGTTAGTAGAGACAGATCCCAACAGACTAACATAAATACTGCACGGTCTAGATGTGCAACGTTAGTAGAGACAGATCCCAACAGACTAAAATAAATACTGCATGGTCTAGATGTGCAACGTTAGTAGAGACAGATCCCAAAAGACTAAAATAAATACTGTATGGTCTAGATGTGCAACGTTAGTAGAGACAGATCCCAACAGACTAAAATAAGTACTGCACGGTCTAGATGTGCAACGTTAGTAGAGACAGATCCCAACAGACTAAAATAAATACTGCACGGTCTAGATGTGCAACGTTAGTAGAGACAGATCCCAACAGACTAAAATAAATACTGCACGGTCTAGATGTGCAACGTTAGTAGAGACAGATCTCAACAGACTAAAATAAATACTGCACGGTCTAGATGTGCAACGTTAGTAGAGACAGATCCCAACAGACTAAAATAAATACTGCACGGTCTAGATGTGCAACGTTAGTAGAGACAGATCCCAACAGACTAGAGTAGGTGTAATTAGCTTAAAATTGTTGTAATATTTTTTATAATGTTTGTAAATTATTTTTTTATTTTTTGTAACTTAGTTCTTTTTTTATTTTTTGTAACTTAGATCTTTTTTTATTTTTTGTACTTTAGTTAGTGTATTTATTTGTATTTATTTGTAGGTATTTGTATTTAATTTATTTATTGATAGTGTAGTGTTAGGTTTAATTGTAGATAATTGTAGGTAGTTTATTTAATTAATTTATTGATAGTGTAGTGTTAGGTTTAATTGTAACTTAGGTTAGTATTTATTTTACAGGTACTTTTGTAATTATTTTAACTAGGTAGCTATTAAATAGTTATTAACTCTTTAATAGCTATTGTACCTAGTTAAAATAAATACAAAGTTGCCTGTAAAATAAATATTAATCCTAAAATAGCTACAATATAATTATAATTCATAATTTTCCTACCTTAATTCCGATTGGCTGATAGAATCCTATCAGCCAATCGGAATTCGAAGGACGCCATCTTGGATGACGTCATTTAAATACTGCACGGCTAGATGTGCAATGTTAGTAGAGACAGATGCCAACAGACTAAAATAAATACTGCACGGTCTAGATGTGCAACGTTAGTAGAGACAGATCCCAACAGACTAAAATAAATACTGCACGGTCTAGATGTGCAACGTTAGTAGAGACAGATCCCAACAGACTAAAATAAATACTGCACGGTCTAGATGTGCAATGTTAGTAGAGACATATCCCAACAGACTAAAATAAATACTGCAAGGTCTAGATGTGCAACGTTAGAAGAGACAGATCCCAACAGACTAAAATAAATACTGCACGGTCTAGATGTGCAACGTTAGTAGAGACAGATCCCAACAGACTAAAATAAATACTGCACGGTCTAGATGTGCAACGTTAGTAGAGACAGATGCCAACAGACTAACATAAATACTGCACGGTCTAGATGTGCAACATTAGTAGAGACAGATCCCAACAGACTAAAATAAATACTGCATGGTCTAGATGTGCAACGTTAGTAGAGACAGATCCCAACAGACTAAAATAAATACTGCACGGTCTAGATGTGCAACGTTAGTAGAGACAGATCCCAACAGACTAAAATAAATACTGCATGTTCTAGATGTGCAACGTTAGTAGAGTGTCATGAACCAAGCCTCCAGACGAAAAAGAAAAAGAAAAGGTCTGGGAGGCATTCTGCTAAGAAGGGCTGTGTGGGGATTTGAACCTGTGGCTCTGTGGTTGCTATTTCTGTTTGCTTACATGTTGAGCCACAGCCAGTTCTAGCAATAGCATGGATCTTAAAAGATCTGATAAATAACTATTTGCCTTACTTGTTATTACACCTGTGCAACACACAGGTGTTCTCAATTCTGGAATTAATCAGAACCAACCCTGTGCAAAACCTCCCTATTTAAGGATGGCTTTTAGTCTGCATTTTTGTCTTCACATTGGATCTGTTTTGTCAAGTCAGAACCTGTTTCCTGTACTTCTTTGGAGAAAGATTACCTTTGCACCTGTTTACAAGGTATTACCAGGACAAAGCCTTTACCTTTAAACCTGTTACCAGTTTGCAAGTTTGTTTCCTGCCTTCAGCAATTACAAGGAGAGAGACTTTACCTTTAACCCTTTTACCAGTTTGCAAGTTGTTTCCTGCATTGTGCAATTCCTGCACTCAGCAATTACAAGGAGAGAGACTTTACCTTTAAACCTGTTACCAGTTTGCAAGTTTGTTTCCTGCCTTCAGCAATTACAAGGAGAGAGACTTTACCTTTAACCCTGTTACCAGTTTGCAAGTTGTTTCCTGCATTGTGCAATTCCTGCACTCAGCAATTACAAGGAGAGAGACTTTACCTTTAAACCTGTTACCAGTTTGCAAGTTGTTTCCTGCATTGTGCAATTCCTGCACTCAGCAATTACAAGGAGAGAGACTTTACCTTTAAACCTGTTACCAGTTTGCAAGTTGTTTCCTGCAATTGTGCAATTCCTGCACTCAGCAATTACAAGGAGAGAGACTTTACCTTTAAACCTGCTACCTGTTTACAAGTTGTTTTCTGCCTTGTGCAAATCTTACATTTCAGTTATTACCAAGAGAAAGACTTTCCTTTTTGAATCTGCATCTCTGCTTACTAGTTTTCTTTATTTTCACTCCTGCTGTATGTGGTCTTAACATACCTGAGTAGCATATTTAAATATTCTGCAAGTATTTGCTTAAACAAAGTATTTTGTTGTTTAAATAAATTTGTTTTCATTTTCAATCAGTATGGCTTCTACTAATCTTCCTTTAAAGCAACTGTTCCAGACAATGAGGCTCTCACATGATATCCTGAGACAGAACATGACATAGAGACAGATCCCAACAGACTAAAATAAATACTGCACGGTCTAGATGTGCAACGTTAGTAGAGACAGATCCCAACAGACTAAAATAAATACTGCACGGTCTAGATGTGCAACGTTAGTAGAGACAGATCCCAACAGACTAACATAAATACTGCACGGTCTAGATGTGCAACGTTAGTAGAGACAGATCCCAACAGACTAAAATAAATACTGCACGGTCTAGATGTGCAACGTTAGTAGAGACAGATCCCAACAGACTAAAATAAATACTGCACGGTCTAGATGTGCAACGTTAGTAGAGACAGATCCCAACAGACTAACATAAATACTGCACGGTCTAGATGTGCAACGTTAGTAGAGACAGATCCCAACAGACTAAAATAAATACTGCACGGTCTAGATGTGCAATGTTAGTAGAGACAGATCCCAACAGACTAAAATAAATACTGCACGGTCTAGATGTGCAACGTTAGTAGAGACAGATACCAACAGACTAAAATAAATACTGCACGGTCTAGATGTGCAACGTTAGTAGAGACAGATCCCAACAGACTAGAGTAGGTGTAATTAGCTTAAAATTGTTGTAATATTTTTTATAATGTTTGTAAATTATTTTTTTATTTTTTGTCACTTAGTTCTTTTTTTATTTTTTGTAACTTACATCTTTTTTTATTTTTTGTACTTTAGTTAGTGTATTTATTTGTATTTATTTGTAGGTATTTGTATTTAATTTATTTATTGATAGTGTAGTGTTAGGTTTAATTGTAGATAATTGTAGGTAGTTTATTTAATTAATTTATTGATACTGTAGTATTAGGTTTAATTGTAACTTAGGTTAGTATTTATTTTACAGGTACTTTTGTAATTATTTTAACCAGGTACAATAGCTATTAAATAGTTAATAACTATTTAATAGCTATTGTACCTGGTTAAAATAAATACAAAGTTGCCTGTAAAATAAATATTAATCCTAAAATAGCTACAATATAATTATAATTCATAATTTTCCTACCTTAATTCCGATTGGCTGATAGAATCCTATCAGCCAATCGGAATTCGAAGGATGCCATCTTGGATGACGTCATTTAAATACTGCACGGCTAGATGTGCAATGTTAGTAGAGACAGATCCCAACAGACTAAAATAAATACTGCACGGTCTAGATGTGCAACGTTAGTAGAGACAGATCCCAACAGACTAAAATAAATACTGCACGGTCTAGATGTGCAACGTTAGTAGAGACAGATCCCAACAGACTAAAATAAATACTGCAAGGTCTAGATGTTCAACGTTAGAAGAGGCAGATCCCAACAGACTAAAATAAATACTGCACGGTCTAGATGTGCAACGTTAGAAGAGGCAGATCCCAACAGACTAAAATAAATACTGCACGGTCTAGATGTGCAACGTTAGTAGAGACAGATCCCAACAGACTAAAATAAATACTGCACGGTCTAGATGTGCAACGTTAGTAGAGACAGATCCCAACAGACTAAAATAAATACTGCACGGTCTAGATGTGCAACGTTAGTAGAGACAGATCCCAACAGACTAAAATAAATACTGCACGGACTAGATGTGCAACGTTAGTAGAGACAGATCCCAACAGACTAAAATAAATACTGCACGGTCTAGATGTGCAACGTTAGTAGAGACAGATCCAACAGACTAACATAAATACTGCAAGGTCTAGATGTGCAACGTTAGTAGAGACAGATCCCAAAAGACTAAAATAAATACTGCACGGTCTAGATGTGCAACGTTAGTAGAGACAGATCCCAACAGACTAAAATAAATACTGCACGGTCTAGATGTGCAACGTTAGTAGAGACATATCCTAACAGACTAAAAAAAATACTGCAAGGTCTAGATGTGCAACGTTAGAAGAGACAGATCCCAACAGACTAAAATAAATACTGCAAGGTCTAGATGTGCAACGTTAGTAGAGACAGATCCCAACAGACTAACATAAATACTGCATGGTCTAGATGTGCAACGTTAGTAGAGACAGATCCCAACAGACTAACATAAATACTGCACGGTCTAGATGTGCAACGTTAGTAGAGACAGATCCCAACAGACTAAAATAAATACTGCAGGGTCTAGATGTGCAACGTTAGTAGAGACAGATCCCAACAGACTAAAATAAATACTGCACGGTCCTAGATGTGCAACGTTAGTAGAGACAGATCCCAACAGACTAAAATAAATATTGCACGGTCTAGATGTGCAACCGTTAGTAGAGACAGATCCCAACAGACTAACATAAATACTGCACAGTCTAGATGTGCAACGTTAGTAGAGACAGATTCCAAAAGACTAAAATAAATACTGCACGGTCTAGATGTGCAACGTTAGTAGAGACAGATCCCAAAAGACTAAAATAAATACTGCACGGTCTAGATGTGCAACGTTAGTAGAGACAGATACCAACAGACTAAAATAAATACTGCACGGTCTAGATGTGCAACGTTAGTAGAGACATATCCCAACAGACTATAATAAATACTGCACGGTCCTAGATGTGCAACGTTAGTAGAGACAGATCCCAACAGACTAAAATAAATACTGCATGGTCTAGATGTGCAATATTAGAAGAGACAGATCCCAACAGACTAAAATAAATACTGCACGGTCTAGATGTGCAACGTTAGTAGAGACAGATCCCAACAGACTAAAATAAATACTGCACGGTCTAGATGTGCAACGTTAGTAGAGACATATCCTAACAGATTAAATAAATAATGCACGGTCTAGATGTGCAACGTTAGTAGAGACAGATCCCAACAGACTAAAATAAATAATGCACGGTCTAGATGTGCAACGTTAGTAGAGACAGATCCCAACAGACTAAAATAAATACTGCACGGTCTAGATGTGCAACCTTAGTAGAGATAGATCCCAACAGACTAAAATAAATACTGCACGGTCTAGATGTGCAACGTTAGTAGAGACAGATCCCAACAGACTAAAATAAATACTGCGTGGTCTAGATGTGCAACGTTAGTAGAGGACAGATCCCAACAGACTAAAATAAATACTGCACGGTCTAGATGTGCAACGTTAGTAGAGACAGATCCCAAAAGACTAAAATAAATACTGCACAGTCTAGATGTGCAACGTTAGTAGAGACAGATCCCAACAGACTAAAATAAATACTGCACGGTCTAGATGTGCAACGTTAGTAGAGACAGATCCCAACAGACTAAAATAAATACTGCACGGTCTAGATGTGCAACGTTAGTAGAGACAGATCCCAACAGACTAAAATAAATACTGCACGGTCTAGATGTGCAACGTTAGTAGAGACAGATCCCAACAGACTAAAATAAATACTGCACAGTCTAGATGTGCAACGTTAGTAGAGACAGATCCCAACAGACTAACATAAATACTGCACGGTCTAGATGTGCATACGGTTAGTAGAGACAGATCCCAACAGACTAAAATAAATACTGCACGGTCTAGATGTGCAATGTTAGTAGAGACAGATCCAACAACTAAAATAAATACTGCACGATTAGAGACAGATACCAACAGACTAAAATAAATACTGCACGGTCTAGATGTGCAACGTTAGTAGAGACAGATCCCAACAGACTAGAGTAGGTGTAATTAGCTTAAAATTGTTGTAATATTTTTTATAATGTTTGTAAATTATTTTTTTATTTTTTGTCACTTAGTTCTTTTTTTATTTTTTGTAACTTACATCTTTTTTTATTTTTTGTACTTTAGTTAGTGTATTTATTTGTATTTATTTGTAGGTATTTGTATTTAATTTATTTATTGATAGTGTAGTGTTAGGTTTAATTGTAGATAATTGTAGGTAGTTTATTTAATTAATTTATTGATACTGTAGTATTAGGTTTAATTGTAACTTAGGTTAGTATTTATTTTACAGGTACTTTTGTAATTATTTTAACTAGGTAGCTATTAAATAGTTATTAACTATTTAATAGCTATTGTACCTGGTTAAAATAAATACAAAGTTGCCTGTAAAATAAATATTAATCCTAAAATAGCTACAATATAATTATAATTCATAATTTTCCTACCTTAATTCCGATTGGCTGATAGAATCCTATCAGCCAATCGGAATTCGAAGGATGCCATCTTGGATGACGTCATTTAAATACTGCACGGCTAGATGTGCAATGTTAGTAGAGACAGATCCCAACAGACTAAAATAAATACTGCACGGTCTAGATGTGCAACGTTAGTAGAGACAGATCCCAACAGACTAAAATAAATACTGCACGGTCTAGATGTGCAACGTTAGTAGAGACAGATCCCAACAGACTAAAATAAATACTGCAAGGTCTAGATGTTCAACGTTAGAAGAGGCAGATCCCAACAGACTAAAATAAATACTGCACGGTCTAGATGTGCAACGTTAGAAGAGGCAGATCCCAACAGACTAAAATAAATACTGCACGGTCTAGATGTGCAACGTTAGTAGAGACAGATCCCAACAGACTAAAATAAATACTGCACGGTCTAGATGTGCAACGTTAGTAGAGACAGATCCCAACAGACTAACATAAATACTGCACGGTCTAGATGTGCAACGTTAGTAGAGACAGATCCCAACAGACTAAAATAAATACTGCACGGTCTAGATGTGCAACGTTAGTAGAGACAGATCCCAACAGACTAAAATAAATACTGCACGGTCTAGATGTGCAACGTTAGTAGAGACAGATCCCAACAGACTAACATAAATACTGCAAGGTCTAGATGTGCAACGTTAGTAGAGACAGATCCCAAAAGACTAAAATAAATACTGCACGGTCTAGATGTGCAACGTTAGTAGAGACAGATCCCAACAGACTAAAATAAATACTGCACGGTCTAGATGTGCAACGTTAGTAGAGACATATCCTAACAGACTAAAAAAAATACTGCAAGGTCTAGATGTGCAACGTTAGAAGAGACAGATCCCAACAGACTAAAATAAATACTGCAAGGTCTAGATGTGCAACGTTAGTAGAGACAGATCCCAACAGACTAACATAAATACTGCATGGTCTAGATGTGCAACGTTAGTAGAGACAGATCCCAACAGACTAACATAAATACTGCACGGTCTAGATGTGCAACGTTAGTAGAGACAGATCCCAACAGACTAAAATAAATACTGCAGGGTCTAGATGTGCAACGTTAGTAGAGACAGATCCCAACAGACTAAAATAAATACTGCACGGTCTAGATGTGCAACGTTAGTAGAGACAGATCCCAACAGACTAAAATAAATATTGCACGGTCTAGATGTGCAACGTTAGTAGAGACAGATCCCAACAGACTAACATAAATACTGCACAGTCTAGATGTGCAACGTTAGTAGAGACAGATTCCAAAAGACTAAAATAAATACTGCACGGTCTAGATGTGCAACGTTAGTAGAGACAGATCCCAACAGACTAAAATAAATACTGCACGGTCTAGATGTGCAACGTTAGTAGAGACAGATACCAACAGACTAAAATAAATACTGCACGGTCTAGATGTGCAACGTTAGTAGAGACAGATCCCAACAGACTATAATAAATACTGCACGGTCTAGATGTGCAACGTTAGTAGAGACAGATCCCAACAGACTAAAATAAATACTGCATGGTCTAGATGTGCAATATTAGAAGAGACAGATCCCAACAGACTAAAATAAATACTGCACGGTCTAGATGTGCAACGTTAGTAGAGACAGATCCCAACAGACTAAAATAAATACTGCACGGTCTAGATGTGCAACGTTAGTAGAGACATATCCTAACAGATTAAATAAATAATGCACGGTCTAGATGTGCAACGTTAGTAGAGACAGATCCCAACAGACTAAAATAAATAATGCACGGTCTAGATGTGCAACGTTAGTAGAGACAGATCCCAACAGACTAAAATAAATACTGCACGGTCTAGATGTGCAACCTTAGTAGAGATAGATCCCAACAGACTAAAATAAATACTGCACGGTCTAGATGTGCAACGTTAGTAGAGACAGATCCCAACAGACTAAAATAAATACTGCGTGGTCTAGATGTGCAACGTTAGTAGAGACAGATCCCAACAGACTAAAATAAATACTGCACGGTCTAGATGTGCAACGTTAGTAGAGACAGATCCCAAAAGACTAAAATAAATACTGCACAGTCTAGATGTGCAACGTTAGTAGAGACAGATCCCAACAGACTAAAATAAATACTGCACGGTCTAGATGTGCAACGTTAGTAGAGACAGATCCCAACAGACTAAAATAAATACTGCACGGTCTAGATGTGCAACGTTAGTAGCGACAGATCCCAAAAGACTAAAATAAATACTGCATGGTCTAGATGTGCAACGTTAGTAGAGACAGATCCCAACAGACTAAAATAAATACTGCACGGTCTAGATGTGCAACGTTAGTAGAGACAGATCCCAACAGACTAAAATAAATACTGCACGGTCTAGATGTGCAACGTTAGTAGAGACAGATACCAACAGACTAAAATAAATACTGCACGGTCTAGATGTGCAACGTTAGTAGAGACAGATCTCAACAGACTAAAATAAATACTGCACGGTCTAGATGTGCAACGTTAGTAGAGACAGATCCCAACAGACTAAAATAAATACTGCACGGTCTAGATGTGCAACGTTAGTAGAGACAGATCCCAAAAGACTAAAATAAATACTGCATGGTCTAGATGTGCAACGTTAGTAGAGACAGATCCCAACAGACTAAAATAAATACTGCACGGTCTAGATGTGCAACGTTAGTAGAGACAGATCCCAACAGACTAAAATAAATACTGCACGGTCTAGATGTGCAACGTTAGTAGAGACAGATACCAACAGACTAAAATAAATACTGCACGGTCTAGATGTGCAACGTTAGTAGATACAGATCCCAACAGACTAAAATAAATACTGCATGGTCTAGATGTGCAACGTTAGTAGAGACAGATCCCAACAGACTAAAATAAATACTGCACGGTCTAGATGTGCAACGTTAGTAGAGACAGATCCCAACAGACTAAAATAAATACTGCACGGTCTAGATGTGCAACGTTAGTAGAGACATATCCCAAAAGACTAAAATATATACTGCGCGGTCTAGATGTGCAACGTTAGTAGAGACAGATCCCAACAGACTAAAATAAATACTGCGCGGTCTAGATGTGCAACGTTAGTAGAGACAGATCCCAACAGACTAACATAAATACTGCACGGTCTAGATGTGCAACGTTAGTAGAGACAGATCCCAACAGACTAAAATAAATACTGCACGGTCTAGATGTGCAACTTTAGTAGAGACAGATCCCAACAGACTAAAATAAATACTGCACGGTCTAGATGTGCAACGTTAGTAGAGACAGATCCCAACAGACTAAAATAAATACTGCACGGTCTAGATGTGCAACATTAGTAGAGACAGATCCCAAAAGACTAAACTAAATACTGCATGGTCTAGATGTGCAACGTTAGTAGAGACAGATACCAACAGACTAAAATAAATACTGCACGGTCTAGATGTGCAACGTTAGTAGAGACAGATCCCAACAGACTAAAATAAATACTGCACGGTCTAGATGTGCAACGTTAGTAGAGACAGATACCAACAGACTAAAATAAATACTGCACGGTCTAGATGTGCAACGTTAGTAGACACAGATCCCAACAGACTAAAATAAATACTGCATGGTCTAGATGTGTAACATTAGAAGAGACAGATCCCAACAGACTAAAATAAATACTGCATAGTCTAGATGTGCAACGTTAGTAGAGACAGATCCCAACAGACTAAAATAAATACTGCACGGTCTAGATGTGCAACGTTAGTAGAGACATATCCCAACAGACTAAAATAAATACTGCACGGTCTAGATGTGCAACGTTAGAAGAGACAGATCCCAACAGACTAAAATAAATAATGCACGGTCTAGATGTGCAACGTTAGTAGAGACAGATCCCAACAGACTAAAATAAATACTGCACGGTCTAGATGTGCAACATTAGTAGAGACATATCCCAACAGACTAAAATAAATACTGACACAAGGGTCGATCCTTGTTCCATCTCAGTGATTCTGATTCTAATTTATCAATTATGATTTTTTACAAACAATTTAATGATAAAATAACAATAATAGATCAAATTTTACATGAATGGACATTCTAGTAATTCATTTCAGATCGATTTTGTTATTCCTTAAAGGGAAATAAAACCCATTTTTTTCTCTTTGATGATTCACATTGAACATAACATTTTAAACAACTTTCTTATTTACTTCTATTATCAAATTGTATTTGTTTTCTTGTTATCATTTGTTGAAAAGCAGAATTGTAAGCTCAAGAGTATGCACGTGTCTGCAGCAATATATGGCAACAGTTTTGCAACAATTTTATACATTACCAGGAGCACTAGATGGCAGCATTATTACCTGTAATGTAGTGCTACAGATACTACCTATTTATCTCTATAACACACAATATTATACATTAGCATGGACAGGGAAATGTGTTTATGTATAAAACCATATTTTTATCAGATATTACTGAAATAGGGTTGAAATTCTTATGTCAGGATTTGATTCACAAAACCCCTACAAGTTGAATACACATTCCAGAACTCAACTGCAGACAAAATGTCTCCAGAGACATTTCTAGCTAGAGTGTGAAAATGAAATCCATACCAGATTTGTAATTAAAATTTCCCTTTGACACTGAAACATTTACTTCTTAACTAGGAAGTGCAAATTTCATAGCACTCTGTACCCCATGCTGTGAGTGAGGACGAGGTGTCTGGAATATCCTCTTAAAGCTGGTCAAAATCATAGGGAAACAGTTTTTATGCACATAGGTGTTGTATTATGCACATAGGTGTTGTATTGTGACAAAATATGTTGTATTGTGACTTTTACAACTACTCATGGATTGACCCCATGCTATGTAGGTGGGGCAGTGAATACCTTAGCCAGCAAAGACACATGCTATGGTGTAACTTTGAAATTTACTGAGAGCAAACAGATTAGCATTTACAATCCATGTAGCATAAGTAAAATTAAATACATTTTGAAAAAGAAATAATGCCAATAGTTTCATGTGTGTTTGGAATAATTCAAATAACCCATATATGTATATATATGGAACTGAGACATTTTATATTAAATGAATGATTGCTATGTTGAGTAATAACTACATAAAATACATATGAATGCTTGGATCATTTCTAATAATTATTTCTATTTTTATTGCAGACAACCATTGGTCATGGGCATCAATCTATGCACTTAGAAAGAGGTGCACTGAATACCTTAGCCTCTGTGTTTTTAAAGAATATAAATAGATATTTGTGGACCTAAAAAAAAAGAAAATATTAATAACACTTGCTTTTATTTCAGATCTGCATGGAGAGGACTCATACATCCAGGACTTATTAGAAACATGAAATATGGTATATTCATGTTAGAACACAATGCAGTACTGAATATAAAATAGGCTGTTATTTCGATATAAATGCCAGGATACTAATAAAATTGTAATGGATTTTAAGCCAATAATTAGCAATATAAGTTACTTTAATACAATACAATGTTAATAATATAACATATTTTGTATCAGAATTATAAGAAAAATAATCTAATACTACCCATCTATAATTGGGGTTATATGTGACTAATGCAGAGAGTTATGGTCTGATTAAATAATCATTTTATGAGAATAATTAACTTGTTAAAAATGTTTAGAAATGTTAAAGGTGAATTTGTTTTGTTTGTATGTCTGCTGCCCCCCCGGTGTTGCAATGCGAGAACTACAGCCAGAAGGCTCTTTGGCTGTTTTAAAAATGAAATCTCAAAGGGCCAATCCGAGACAAGGTGGGCGTAACCAACCACAATCAGATCTCTAATGATTATAAAACAAGAAGGTTAAATGTAAGAGAGGACAGTTTTTTGGTGATTGGTTACCCTGGTGACTGATAACTGGCGAGCATACTTGGGACACAGTCATTTAAGCAAGGAGCTGAAATTCTAACCCTGATCTATGCAAAATAACTTTTCCTTCAAATGAGGAGATCTAAGATATTTGGAAAATATTGAATTACAATTTGGTTCAGACTGGTGATGTATGATTTCTAACTTTAATATTATAAACAAAGGTGATTTATAATATCATAGTCAAATTGTAGTTAAGCAGATTTAAAGAAGCCGTTTGTATTTCAAGTTAGTATTTCATAAGCCTGTGTAGTGTTAAAAGTTTATTTTTGTATGCTAAGGAATTCATTTAAAGCATTTGTCCACTGTAAGAATATATGTACTTTAGTACCCTAATTAGAATTGCATTGCTTGGGTATTTAGCTGTTAAAGATCTTAAAATCACATTGTACTAACAGGGTGAACTTTTACTGTGAATAAGATAGATTTTTATGAATGTTGCATAGCCTATTTGAATGGTTTTAAACGCATATAGTGTCGACTCATATTCTAATTCTCACAAATATTTATGTATCAACATGTTCATAGTTATTTACTAATAATAAAGAATTCAGATATTTATATTAATTTCGTTGTCTTAGTAGACGTATATTGATTGTGGGTTCAGTCTAAAGAAAGATTGTTGTGGGTTCAGTCTAAAGAAAGATTGTTAAATATATTCCCTGCCATATACTCACACATTGTTTGGAGAATACTGCTAAGATTTTTATAAATATACTGACAAGCAAGAGCACTAGATAACAGCACTATTACCTGTCATTTAGTGCTACAGATACTATCTAGGTATCTCTATAACACACAATATTATACATTATACATATTGGAGGCACTTGCATGAGATATTATAATTATCATATTGATATAGTATATTTGTGGTAAATAGAAATTATTATAGAAGAGAGAAAAAAAATTCATATTTCAAATTGGTATTTTGAAAATATAGAAGTTTTTTTTTTTAAATGTAAATATTGATTTTTGTGTTCAAGATTGATATTAATATTTTGAAATATTATTAAAAAAAAATTTTTTTAAAATAATAAAATATTAATTTTTTATATTTAAATATTCATTAAAAATATTAATTTTTCATATTTCAAAATTCATAAAAATATTAATTTTTCATATTTCAAAATTGGTCAAAAATATTAATTTTGTCATAGTTCAAAATTGATATTGATATTTTGAAGATATCAAAAAAATTATTTTTTTTCCCCTCTCTCTTATTGGTCAAAATTGTATTAGCGTTTTTATCTTATAAGTGCAACACTAGGATAACGATGTCTTCAGCAAAAAGTAATGCTAGTGTTTCTGTACAAGATGAAATTGTGCCCTCCCCAAGGTCCTCTGTCAATGAAGTGGTTCAGAAAAAAACGCTCAAATTAGAAGCAATGAACCACATCATGACCAGACATGATATTGGGGATGATGTCTCCAGGTATATTAATGAGTGTAAAGATAAGGCCAAAGATTTAGTTAAAGATATGTGGTTTGAAGATGGGGAATTATACCAAATGTTACTGCAACTTAATAAATGCACAGAACTTAGGGGGCGTGATTAATTAATTTTCTAAACTTGGCCAATCCTAATGTATTTGAGCTGTGAGATGTCTAACCAAATGGCAGGACAGAACAGACAATTAGGGCAGCTAAGGGATGAAAATGATTCATTACGAGAATTTCAAGATGCATTTATTCAGGCAAAGACAGAGGTTATCCATGCTAGCCAAAAGGCTTCTGACTTAGATAAATATAATCAGGAATTAGTGGCTGATTTTAAAGCTTTCGAAGAAGAATATGAAGAATGCCAAGATGAAAATAAAACTTTAAAGGCTAGATATCATGAGGCTGAAAAAGCATACGAGCAGGCAATAAATAAATTACAGAGACAAATTAGCAGCTATAAGGACTGGGACAGAAATGAGTTTCAAGATCCCAGGTGGGAGGATAGGCAAAGATACCCAAACTATAGCCCTAATTCAGGCCCAGAGGAAACTTTTTCCCCTAGGCAATTACATAACTCTGGGGGACCAGAAAATTATTACGCCTCAGATGAAAGGCACTCTAGCTCAAACAATAAGTCCCCAGTAAGATCCAGTGATGTACCAAATAAAGTGTATGACACCCCCCACAATAATTAAATTCCTAAAGAATACAGTACGGCCATTTTCTAAAGGGGGGGCCACTTCCATAATTGACCACTTAGAGGCCTTTGAAAATGCATTATCTATAATGAGTGTTACAAGTGAGCAGTTAAAAATTGAAGTTCTACCCTGGGTATTTGAAAGTAAACATCACAAATTCTTTGCTTCACTAAAGGATATGAATATTCGTTCCTGGAGTGAAACAAAACGACAATGCAGAAAAGAATTCGGACAACGTCGCACTAAAACTGCAGCGAGAATAGCTGTATATGGTTTAAAATGTAGTGCGAATCAAAGTCCATTCAAGTTCCTTTCTGTATTGAAGAATGCGTACGGCATGGCTGAAGATGATCCCATATTTGAAGGTTCAGAGTTTGTGAATATATTCTTTTAAGCGCTACCCACACCCATCAAAATCAACTTAGCTAGAGATTTTGAGGAGAACTGTTCATTGGAATGGCTGATCAAAGAGAGTATGAAATTATACTCTATTCAGCAGTCCAGTGAACAGGGGGATAACAGGGAGAAAAAGTCCAATCATAAAATAGTGGCCGAAACTAGGGTGTCACCTGAACCCCTAAATTTGGAGTCTAAAAAGAAAACCTACGCGGAAGTGGCCAGAGAAAATGGGCCATCTCCACAGAGGTTTAACTCTACCCCTCCCCCAACACGGGATGAGGCGCAGAGAGACTATAGCCAAAGCAGGGGACATACTCAGGCGAATAATTACGCCCAAAGAGAAAACCCACAGAATAATGGGTACCCCCACAAAAGTAGATACAATAGACGGTGAAGGTATTCTCAGGATAACCAGACACCCCAAGTAAATAATGCTCCCTAAAATAATAATGCAGAACAAATTGAACCCCAGGGGCAACCACGCCAGGATAGAAATAGCGGCTCTAATTCTGAGGGGAACCAATGGTCCAAGAATCATTATTATGGGGCATCAAGAGATAGGCCCAGGAGTAGGGATAACTTGTACAATCAAGTAGATCAGCTTAGTACCCAGCTAATTCGGTTGAGCGAACAAGTCGCTAATATGAGTAAAAAAACTTACGGGTCAGCAACTGAACAATACTTTTTTTAGGGGTACAGCCAGTGGTCAGCAGTGGACCACAGGCACAGTCATAAACACTGCGATATCACCTAAGAGGGAGGGGAGAGATATACAAAATGTAATAATAAATATCAATGATACTAATCATGTTCTCTCCCCACAGACCGGAAACGGACGATTTAGCCATGATGACAAGCAACCTCATCCGGGAAAAATTAACAAATCTCTTCCTTTGCAGCACTCTCTTAACCTTATTTCCACAGATGCAGTACACAAGAATCAAGCCGACCCTGTCATGGAGGAGACCGGTAGGTATGAAGCTGCCTCTGCACGGGAAAACGTGGCAAATTCAGGTAACACGTGGCGAAGCCCACAGATGTATGATAACGCCAACTTTATGTGTGAAATGGTAGAAACTGCAGGGAGATATTATGTATTGGCTGAACTACAAGATTCAGTTTCCAACCCTATCATGGGATTAGTCGATACTGGGTCTCAGGCAACTATTTTATCCCACAGGTACTACACACAGCTAAATGAGCTAACACCCCACCAACCTAAAATAAAAGAATTTGAAGGTTCTCTAATAGGAGTTGGGGGTGATTCTCTAAAAGTATACGGTACGGGCTGGTTAAAATTTAAATTGGGGAACAGGGTCATAAGACACCCTGTCATTATAGTGGATCTGCCAACTGATCGTTTAATTATTGGTAGTGATCTCCTGAAGCGATTAAGCACCATAATTGATTGCATAAATAATGTAATTTGGTCACAAGTTAAAAGGCCTATCAATTATGAAAAATCTGGTATATCTCGCACCCGACATAGCTGTCACGTGGTGGAAAAGAAACCCGATGCTGTGGAGATTCATTTCAGGAATAACTCTGTACCTGAAATCACTATTCTACAAATAGATTATCAGACTCCTTTAAGTGGCTCTGATGGTAATACATTTAAAATTTCGCCTGGAAAGATAGCGAATATTTCCCTAGATGGTGATGTATTAACCTTATCACTCCACAAGGGGGATCATAAAATCCCTAAGGGGGGAGGCCACGCTCAATACCTCACAGGGATTGAGAGAGTTAAAGAGGATCTATTTATCCCTATACAAATGCATAACCTTGGTACAACAAAATATGCCAAGTTGAATTTAAAACAGGAAGCTAGCTATATAAGCGAAGGCTTATTAGCGCAGATAGCTGAACCTAAAGTGATTAAATATCTTTCTCCCCAAGACCACTGTGTCCACAACCTGGATAACAGGTCTGAAAGCTATAACATCACAGCTAAGTGCTTATTATCTGTCTCTATAGGTAATAAGTCAGTGAAGCACCTATTTTTAGTTTTAACTACTCCCCATAATCACATATACATTGGCAATGATATCTTACATAGGTATGCCATCCAAATAGATTTGATTAACTCTTGCCTCTGGAGCAGATTAAAGGGGGACCCTGAAGTATTTCAGGATGAAAATGCAGCCCTGAAATCAAACCAGCAATTGCCATATGCTGTGAATATGCAGGTGTCTAGCGATGTTATAATTCCTGCCGGGGCTGATCAATTTCTTTTACCCTTACAGGTAAAGAGAGGTCAGAAATTAAAAACTTCTGAAACACTAATTTGCCTCTCCCATAGAATACAAAATTTGGGTGTCACAGTAACCTACACTCCTATGGTGAATATTGGAACTGTTCCAATACATATTATTGTGCATAACATGACCCCGCAGGATATAACATTATCCAAGGGAACTACCATAGGATATTACACTTTTGGATTCTAAAATAATGTAATTGGGCTGATCCCTGAAGGATACTTAACTGACAAACAATTAATAGAACAATCCTTTGCATCTATGCCAGAGGGTCTATTTAATATTCAGTCTATTTATCCCTTCAGCTCAGAGGAAGGCATCTGTAAAATTGAAGAAGCCTCTCTAGTGTTTGATCAGCCAATCAAACAGCAAGATTACCCCAATACCCAGAGTCATGGGAGCAATGTAAATTATAATCAAGGGGATCTCACCTCTAGGTTGGAAGAAGCCTATGAAATAGGACAGCCTGAAATCTTTCCAGGATTTCAGCAAATAGTCGAGGAACAAATATCCTTAGCTAATGGCTGTTCCAGCGATGATGAACGCCAACTGCTGCGAGAACTCCTGATGGAGTACAAGGATATTTTTGCTAAGGATTCTTATGACTGTGGTACTACAGACTTGCACATTGCAAGAATACAAATAGATCCCAATGCACCACCTGTCTTTGTTAAACAATACAGACTTCCTTTAGCCTCATATGATTCTCTTGCAGAAATCATAAGGAACTTGGAAGAAAGGGGTATTATCCGACAGGTGCACAGCTCTTATAATAATCCTATTTTAGGTGTTCTTAAGCCCAATGGACAATGGCGTTTGTGTGCTGATTTAAGACAGCTAAACAAATGAGTGTACATGTCTGGCTGGCCTGTGCCATATATTGACCAATGCCTAGCACAAATGCAGGGATCCAAAATATTCACTGCCATTGATTGTGCACAGGGATATTGGACCATAAAGGTACATGAAGAGGACCAATATAAGCTGGCATTCTCTTTCCAAAAGGTCCAATATGCATTCCAGAAACTTCCATTTGGATACATAAATTTTAGACATGAATTTGCTGTATTCATACATAAGGCTATGCCTTATGCACTGGAAAGGGGGACCTTATCTTATGTTGATGATGTTTTACTCAAAAGCACAGACTTTGAAAACACATTGCAGAGCTTAAACACGTCCTCAGCCAACTTAAAAGGGCAGGTGTCAAATTATCCCTACAGAAAGCTCAATGGTGCCGAACTCGTGTAAACTTCTTGGGACATGAAGTTACATCTGAAGGGCTAAATCCTCAGAAGAAAAAGGTGGAAGCTATAGTAAATTCTAAAAACCCAACTAACTTAAAGGAATTGAGATAATTCCTGGGTATGACAAATTATTCTCGCAAATTCATTCATAATTATGCAGAGTTAGCTAAACCACTACTACTTCTTCTAAAGAAGGATGAGAAATGGCACTGGAGTGAGTCTCAAGAGACAGCCATCAAAGAGCTGAAGAGAAAACTCACACAAGCACCTTGCTTAGCATACCCTGAAGGTGGTAAACCTTTCTACTTAGAAACAGGGTACACAGATGTAAGCATGAGTGCTGTTTTATACCAAAAGTATGATAATTTAAACAAAGCCATTGCTTATGCAAGCAAAAATTTATCCCCAGTAGAAATAAAGTTTAGTGATTGCGAAAAAGCCCTCTTATCTACCATATGGGCTCTACAAAATTTCCGCAGCTATATACAGGGCGAGAAAATTATTGTAGAAACTGCCCACCAGCCTTTGCTATATTTGTAAAGTGAGAGAATAAGAGATGGGAATTTGTCAAATAGCCGCATAACAGTGTGGACTCTTTCCTTACAAGGCTGGCCATTAGAAATTTGCTACAAGCAGAATAAAAAGAATCCAGTTACACAGGGGCTTGCTGAGCTCCACGACTGTACTGCTTGAGATCCTGGGGAAGAATTATCAGAAGATGATTTTCTGGAGGAACAATTGCTTTCCCCATATAAAATGTACAATGAGGACCATTGTCAAACACTGCCTTGGGTATATGTTGATGGTTGTTCTTACCATGCCACTATTGATAATGAGCGCAGATTAGTCGCTTGCATTGGTATAACTTGGACAAATGGATTCTCAAATATATCTGTAGGTTTCAACATTGGACCAAGATCCAGTCAAGTTGCAGAACTAACTGCTGTTTTCAAAACCATTGAAGTGGCTATTGAACATGGTATTCATGAATTTGTGATCATAACTGACTCAAATTATGTGCGTGACAGTTTTGTTGAATACCTGCCAACTTGGAAAAGAAATGGCATGCAGAAAAGCAATAACAAACCAGTCAAGCATGGCAAGTTGTTCTGCGAGATTGATAATCTGGTGGTATCCAACGATTTAACCATACACTGGAAAAAGACCAAGGGTCATTCCAGGGTTCTAGGCCCAGATAAGGAAGGCAATGATCTTGCGGATTCATTAGCCAAACAAGGAGCCATAACTGGAGAACTCCTTAATATTGACCGCTTAATGGGTGCAATTCAGGTAGAAGCCATTACCAGGAACCAGGCAAAACAACAGAGTGAACCTAACCTGGTACAATGGAGTCAGGATTGTCCTAGTGAGGACCTGATCGCTAGTCAAAAAGAAGACCCCATTGTAGGCATCTTCTATAAACACATAGAAGATCCAGAAAGCAACCCCATATCAAAAGATGACTGTATTGACAAAGAAGATCTTAGAATCTTAATAAAATCCAGATCACAATTCAAGTTACAGGATGGTTTGTTAATTAGGACCTCCAAAACTGGCATTCAGCAATGGGTAGTGCCCACCAAGTTCAGAGGTCTAATGCTTCAACATGCCCATGATGCTCCCACATCTGGTCATCGTGGTGCCAAACTCACGTATGAAATATTGCGTGATCATGCTTTTTGGCCACACATGTTGAAAGATGTTCAAACCTTCTGTCAAGGGTGTCTAATCTGTCCACAGTTTCAACCCACTGCGCCAACGCATAGAGCGCCATTGCAGAAGAGGGGTATGGTAATGCCATGGTCAGATATACAAATAGATTTTATTGGTCCAGTAACAAGGTCATCAAGAGGTAACAAATACATGTTAACAGTGACATGCCTGTTCAATAAATGGGTAGAGTGCATCAGTGCACCTAACAATAGTGCTGAAACATGCGCAGCATTGCTCATCAACCACGTATTTTCCAGATTTGGTTTGCCTCAAAGAATCGAATCAGATCGGGGAACCCACTTCACTAGCAAAGTGATGACCAAAATGTGGAAAATACTAGGGGTAAAAAGAAAGCTCCATATTGCTTATAGAGAGGCCTCAAGTGGTGGTGTAGAGCGTTACAACCAGTCCATTGTGAAAATCCTCAAAAAGTTTGTGAGTGAAATGGGTAAAGATTGGGATGTAAAACTACCTCTAGTCCTAATGGCATTAAGAGCAACTCCAAGTAGTGCTACCAAGATGTCACCTTTTGAACTGATGACTGGTAGAAGAATGGTTCTACCTCAGCATCTGCTGTACCGTACATCAGACCAAAACTTGATAAACGCTGCCAATACACATCAATATGTGGAGAACCTAAGAAAGCACCTGCAATATGCCTTTGCATTTGCTCAAAGGAATTTAGAAAGAGCTGCAACTGCCACTAAAACCTATTATGATCTCAAAACGTCCAAAAAGGAATATGAAATAAATTATAAAGTTTATCTTTATAACTTTGGAAGAGATCAGGTTAGGGAGAAGAAATTTCTTCCCTCATGGAAAGGTCCTTTTCTCATTACTGACAAAATATCTCCAGTAGCCTATAAAATACGGATCCCCAAAAATGAAAGTTTCATAGATAAATGGGTCCATATCAATCAGCTGCGAGCATGTCATCCTAGGTCCCAACTACAAGTCATAGAGGGAGAATGAAGTGTCATATCCCCAAATGGAATAAAGACATACTGTAGTTTAAAGATGCCTAATTGATAAACATGAAGGCTCAAAAATGACGGACTTTCTACTTAAAGGACTGTCTATGATGTATATGGCCAACATCCTCACCGAGTACCACCGACTTTGATCCAATTCAAATACATGTGTCCTACATATATTTGAATTTGAAAGGGGGAATTATGTCAGGGTACAGGTAAATATATATATATGTATGTCAATAGGACAGGGAAATATGTTTATGTATGAAACCATATTTTTATCAGATATTACTGAAATAGGGTTGAAATTCTGATGTCAGGATTTGATTCACAAAACCCCAACAAGTTGAATACACATTCCAGAACTCAACTGCAGACAAAATGTCTCCAGAGACATTTCTAGCTAGAGTGTGAAAATTAAATCCATACCAGATTTGTAATTAAAATTTCCCTCTGACACTGAAACATTTACTTCTTAATTAGGAAGTGCAAATTTCATAGCACTATGTACCCAATGCTGTGAGTGAGGACGAGGTGTCTGGAATACCCTCTTAAAGCTGGTCAAAATCATAGGGAAACAGTTTTTATGCACATAGGTGTTAATTGCCCCTAAACATCAAATACACGTCTGCATTGCTAGCTAAACAGAAAATATGTTGTATTGTGACTTTTACAACTACTCATGGATTGACCCCATGCTTTGTGGGTGGGGCAGTCAATACCTTAGCCAGCAAAGACACGTGCTATGGTGTAACTTTGAAATTTACTGAGAGCAAACAGATTAGCATTTACAATCCATGTAGCATAAGTAAAATTAAATACATTTTGAAAAAGAAATAATGCCAATAGTTTCATGTGTGTTTGGAATAATTCAAATAACCCATATATGTATATATATATGGAACTGAGACATTTTATATTAAATGAATGATTGCTATGTTGAGTAATAACTACATCAAATACATATGAATGCTTGGATCATTTCTAATAATTATTTCTATTTTTATTGCAGACAACCATTGGTCATGGGCATCAATCTATGCACTTAGAAAGAGGTGCACTGAATACCTTAGCCTCTGTGTTTTTAAAGAATATAAATAGATATTTGTGGACCTAAAAAAAAAGAAAATATTAATAACACTTGCTTTTATTTCAGATCTGCATGGAGAGGATTCATACATCCAGGACTTATTAGAAACATGAAATATGGTATATTCTTGTTAGAACACAATGCAGTACTGAATATAAAATAGGCTGTTATTTGGATATAAATGCCAGGATACTAATAAAATTGTAATGGATTTTAAGCCAATAATTAGCAATATAAGTTACTTTAATACAATACAATGTTAATAATATAACATATTTGGTATCAGAATAATCAGAAAAATAATCTAATACTACCCATCTATAATTTGGGTTATATGTGACAAATGCAGAGAGTTATGGTCTGATTAAATAACCATTTTATGAGAATAATTAACTTGTTAAAAATGTTTAGAAATGTTAAAGGTGAATTTGTTTTGTTTGTATGTCTGCTGCCCCCCGGTGTTGCAATGCGAGAACTACAGCCAGAAGGCTCTTTGGCTGTTTTAAAAATGAAATCTCAAAGGGCCAATCCGAGACAAGGTTTCCGTGTGGACGTAACCAAACCAGATCTCTAATGATTATAAAACAGGAAGGTTAAATGTAAGAGAGGACAGTTTTTTGGTGATTGCTTACCCTGGTGACTGATAATTGGCGAGCATACTTGGGACTTTTCCTTCAAATGAGGAGATCTAAGATATTTGGAAAATATTGAATTACAATTTGGTTCAGACTGGTGATGTATGATTTCTAACTTTAATATTTTAAACAAAGGTTATTGATAATATCTGTCAGGAAATCACCTTTACTACACTCCACCCACTTTCCCTATAAAGCCTGTCAGTTCAGTGCAGACAGGTGCTTAGTATTTTGTGTGCAGACCTGCATGTCTCACCTCCCTGCAGTTCCTGTCTGTTTCCTGATTTCAATACAAGCTAAACCGCCAAACCAAATTTCCAATATATCCTGATGCTAAGGATTTAACAACGGATATCCATCTACTTTCTACTCACTGATACTGGAAATCACTTCTCTTGGATTCTGCCTTTTATCTACTACTGCAAAGTGCTACAACATCACAACTTGTAACTCAGCTCATCAACTGAAACATTGTGGCAAACGCTTTACTTTCCACAATCAATTGAGTGACTCTTTTGCACCAACCTCCATTGCTCATACGGATTTCAGCTTCAAACAAACATCCTTACCGGATTCTATTTTGCTCACCGTTACACGGCACTTCAACACGCCCACCTGTGACGTAACAGGTAACGGCTCACTGATTCAGTAACGAACCGCTGCTACTGTATGCGCTGTCTGCGCTATCCCTGCTACCCAGTATTCACTCCTCTTAGAGTGCAGAGACTCTTGTGATCAGTGCAACTTTTACTTTAGTTGTATACTTTCTCCTGTGAAGAAACAGGTATCCGTTCCTATTTACATTTAGCTGTCAGTTTTATGTTAGACTACATTAGGGTCTTAGGATAGTTATTCCTTATGTTTATTTTGCTGCTGCTATATTTTTCCCAATTGTGCTAAAAATAACATTTGGGAATAGTAGCAATTTAATATATTAATATCACAACATATTCCTTGCTGTTACCTTCCCGTATGTTACAGCCTGAATACACTGTGATACACTTCAGTACCAGTTCCGCAGCTGAGAATCCAACTCATATTACAAGTGCAGCTGAGAAAGGTAATCAGCACCCTGACAATATCATAGTCAAATTGTAGTTAAGCAGATTTAAAGAAGCAGTTTGTATTTCAAGTTAGTATTTCATAAGCCTGTGAAGTGTTAAAAGTTTATTTTTGTATGCTAAGGAATTCATTTAAAACATTTGTCCACTGTAAGAATATATGTACTTTAGTACCCTAATTAGAATTGCATTGCTTGGGTATTTAGCTGTTAAAGATCTTAAAATCTCATTGTACTAACAGGGTGAACTTTTACTGTGAATAAGATAGATTTTTATGAATGTTGCATAGCCTATTTGAATGGTTTTAAACGCATATAGTGTCGACTCATATTCTAATTCTCACAAATATTTATGTATCAACATGTTCATAGTTATTTACTAATAATAAAGAATTCAGATATTTATATTAATTTCGTTGTCTTAGTAGAAGTATATTGATTGTGGGTTCAGTCTAAAGAAAGATTGTTGTGGGTTCAGTCTAAAGAAAGATTGTTAAATATATTCCCTGTCATATACTCACACATTGTTTGGAGAATACTGCTAAGATTTTTATAAATATACTGACAAGCAAGAGCACTAGATAACAGCACTATTAACTGTCATTTAGTGCTACAGATACTATCTAGGTATCTCTATAACACACAATATTATACATTAGCAAGAGCACTAGATAACAGCACTATTACCTGTCATGTAGTGCTACAGATACTACCTAGATATCTCTATAACACACAATATTATACATTAGCAAGAGCACTAGATAACAGCACTATTACCTGTCATGTAGTGTTACAGATACTACCTAGGTATCTATATAACACACAATATTATACATTAGCAAGAGCACTAGATAACAGCACTATTACCTGTCATGTAGTGTTACAGATACTACCTAGGTATCATTATAACACACAATATTATACATTAGCAAGAGCACTAGATAACAGCACTATCACCTGGCATGTAGTGCTGCAGATACTACCTAGATATCTCTATAACACAATATTATTCATTAGCAAGAGCACTAGATAACAGCACTATTACCTGTCATGTAGTGCTACAGATACTACCTAAATATCTCTATAACACACTATTATACATTAGCAAGAGCACTAGATAACAGCATTATTACCTGTCATGTAGTGCTACAGATACTACATAGGTATCTCTATAACACACAATTATACATTAGCAAGAGCACTAGATAACAGCATTATTACCTGTCATGTAGTGCTACAGATACTACCTAGGTATCTCTATAACACAATATTATACATTAGCAAGAACACTAGATAACAGCACTATTACCTGTTATGTAGTGCTACAGATACTACCTAGGTATCTCTATAACACACAATATTATACATTAGCAAGAGCACTAGATAACAGCACTATTACCTGTCATGTAGTGCTACAGATACTACCTAGGTATCTCTATAACATAATATTATACATTAGCAAGAGCACTAGATAACAGCACTATTACCTGTCATGTAGTGCTACAGATACTACCTAGGTATCTCTATAACACAATGTTATACATTAGCAAGAGCACTAGATAACTGCACTATTACCTGTCATGTAGTGCTACAGATACTACCTAGGTATCTCTATAACACACAATATTATAAATTAGCAAGAGCACTGTTAACAACACTATTACCTGTCATGCAGTGCTACAGATACTACCTAGGTATCTCTATAACACATTATTATACATTAGCAAGAGTACTAGATAACAGCACTATTACCTGTCATGTAGTGCTACAGATAATACCTAGGTATCTCTATAACACACAATATTATACATTAGCAAGAGCACTAGTTAACAGCACTATTACCTGTCATGTAGTGCTACAGATACTACCTAGGTATCTATATAACACACAATATTATACATTAGCAAGAGCACTAGATAACAGCACTATTACCTGTCATGTAGTGCTACAGATACTACCTAGGTATCTCTATAACACATAATATTATACATTAGCAAGAGCACTAGATAACAGCACTATTACCTGTCATGTAGTGCTACAAATGCTACCTAGGTATCTCTATAACACACAATATTATACATTAGCAAGAGCACTAGATAACAGCACTATTACCTGTCATGTAGTGCTACAGATACTACCTAGGTATCTCTATAACACACAATATTATACATTAGAAAGAGCACTAGATAACAGCACTATTACCTGTCATGTAGTGCTACAGATACTACCTAGGTATCTCTATAACACACAATATTATACATTAGAAAGAGCACTAGATAACAGCACTATTACCTGTCATGTAGTGCTACAGATACTACATAGGTATCCCTATAACATACAATATTATACATTAGCAAGAGCACTAGATAACAGCACTATTACCTGTCATGTAGTGCTACAGATACTACCTAGGTTTCTCTATAACACAATATTATACATTAGCAAGAGCACTAGATAACAGCGCTATTACCTGTCATGTAGTGCTACAGATACTACCTAGGTATCTCTATAACACACATTATTATACATTAGCAAGAGTACTAGATAACAGCACTTTTACCTGTCATGTAGTGCTACAGATACTACCTAGGTATCTCTATAACACACAATATTATACATTAGAAAGAGCACTAGATAACAGCACTATTACCTGTCAAGTAGTACTACAGATACTACCTAGGTATCTCTATAACATATAATATTATACATTAACAAGAGCACTAGATAACAGCACTATTACCTGTCATGTAGTGCTACAGATACTACCTAGATATCTCTATAACACAATATTATACATTAGAGAGAGCACTAGATAACAGCACTATTTCCTGTCATGTAGTGCTACAGATACTACCTAGGTATCTCTATAACACACAATATTATACATTAGCACTAGATAACAGCACTATTACCTGTCATGTAGTGCTACAGATACTACCTAGGTATCTCTATTGCACACAATATTATACATTAGCAAGAGCACTAGATAACAGCACTATTACCTGTCATGTAGTGCTACAGATACTACCTAGGTATCTCTATAGCACACAATATTATACATTAGCAAGAGCACTAGATAACAGCACTATTACCTGTCATGTAGTGCTACAGATACTACCTAGGTATCTCTATAACACACAATATTATACATTAGCAAGAGCACTAGATAACAGCACTATTACCTGTCATGTAGTGCTACAGATGCTACCTAGGTATCTCTATAACACAATATTATACATTAGCAAGAGCACTAGATAACAGCACTATTACCTGTCATGTAGTGCTACAGATACTACCTAGGTTTCTCTATAACACAATATTATACATTAGCAAAAGCACTAGATAACAGCACTATTACCTGTCATGTAGTGCTACAGATACTACCTAGGTATCTCTATAACACATAATATTATACATTAGCAAGAGCACTAGATAACAGCACTATTGCCTGTCATGTAGTGCTACAGATACTACCTAGGTATCTCTATAACACATAATATTATACATTAGCAAGAGCACTAGATAACAGCACTATTACCTGTCATGTAGTGCTACAGATACTACCTAGGTATCTCTATAACACACAATATTATACATTAGCAAGAGCACTAGATAACAGCACTATTACCTGTCATGTAGTGCTACAGATACAACCTAGGTATATCTATAACACAATATTATACATTAGCAAGATCACTATATAACAGCACTATTACCTGTCATGTAGTGCTACAGATACTACCTAGGTATCTCTATAACACACAATATTATACATTAGCAAGAGCACTAGATAACAGCACTATTACCTGTCATGTAGTGCTACAGATACTACCTAGGTATCTCTATAACACACAATATTATACATTAGCAAGATCACTAGATAACAGCACTATTACCTGTCATGTAGTGCTACAGATACTACCTAGGTATATCTATAACACAATATTATACATTAGCAAGAGCACTAGATAACAGCACTATTACCTGTAATGTAGTGCTACAGATACTACCTAGGTATCTCTATAACACAATATTATACATCAGCAAGAGCAGTAGATAACAGCACTATTACCTGTCATGTAGTGCTACAGATACTACCTAGGTATCTGTATAACACACAATATTATACATTAGCAAGAGCACTAGATAACAGCACTATTACCTGTCATGTAGTGCTACAGATGCTACCTAGGTATCTCTATAACACACAGTATTATACATTAGCAAGATCACTAGATAACAGCAATATTACCTGTCATGTAGTGCTACAGATACTACCTAGGTATCTCTATAACACAATATTATACATTAGCAAGAGCACTAGATAACAGCACAGCACTATTACCTGTCATGTAGCGCTACAGATACTACCTAGGTATCTCTATAACACAATATTATACATCAGCAAGAGCAGTAGATAACAGCACTATTACCTGTCATGTAGTGCTACAGATGCTACCTAGGTATCTCTATAACACACAGTATTATACATTAGCAAGATCACTAGATAACAGCAATATTACCTGTCATGTAGTGCTACAGATACTACCTAGGTATCTCTATAACACAATATTATACATTAGCAAGAGCACTAGATAACAGCACTATTACCTGTCATGTAGTGCTACAGATACTACCTAGGTATCTCTATAACACACAATATTATACATTAGCAAGAGTACTAGATAACAGCATTATTACCTCTCATGTAGTGCTACAGATACTACCTAGGTATCTCTATAACACAGTATTATACATTAGCAAGAGCACTAGATAACAGCACTATTACCTGTCATGTAGTGCTACAGATACTACCTAGGTATCTCTATAACACACAATATTATACATTAGCAAGATCACTAGATAACAGCACTATTACCTGTCATGTAGTGCTACAGATCATATCTAGGTATCTCTATAACACACAATATTATACATTAGCAAGAGCACTAGATAACAGCACTATTACCTGTCATGTAGTGCTACAGATACTACCTAGGTATCTCTATAACACATAATATTATACATTAGCAAGATCACTAGATAACAGCACTATTACCTGTCATGTAGTGCTACAGATACTACCTAGGTATCTCTATAACACACAATATTATACATTAGCAAGAGCACTAGATAACAGCACTGTTACGGTTACCCTTAGTCTCGCTGAGAGATGGACCGCTTAGTAGCCTGGATCCCTATTGCTAAAGAGGGGAGAAGCTGCTTTCCATAGTATTCTATATGAGTCTCGCAAATATAGAATAATCTCCCTTAGCTGCAGTACAGCTAGGATACCCTTCTGCCCACAAAAACGAGTCAACGCTGCGATTGAGGGTCAAACAAGAACTCAGGACTGGGATGCCCAGCCTGCTTTTTATTAAGGTTACATGCACACAGGGCACTCCCAGGGGGAGAGGGGGGGAAGCACAAAATCCCCCATCACACATTTAGATAGAGAGCACTGTCCTTTGACAGGCCACAATAGGATTACAGTACTTAAGATAACAAGTTTACAAGTTCATCTTATCAATTAGCAGTCTGGCTCCAGAGGTGATTAGACAATAGTTTCTAAAAGCTGAAAAAAAAGAGTTAACTCTTTATGAAATGATACTGGTTACTGTTTTCTTGGAGCCCTTCTTAGGCGCTGGCTTGCTGGTTCAGGCATTGCTGCTGGGAAATAAGCTCTTCACAACAAAATAACTAATGCTTCTGTAACAGTGCTCCCTTTCTGTGGAACACTCTGGCAGACACGGTCTGACCCCTTTTCGGGGCAGACTAAGGCTGTCCAGACCGCTGGTTATGCGGGGCTGAGGTCGGTTTGTCTGGACAACCCGTCGGCGTTGCCATTCTGTTTCCCAGGTCTGTAAGTAATGGTGAAATTGAAGGGTTGCAACGATAAGCTCCAACGTAATAGCCTGCCGTTATCTCCAGAGACCCGGTTCAGCCACACCAACGGGTTATGGTCGGTGACCAGAGTGAACTCCTGACCATATAAATAGGGAGTCAATTTCTTTAATGCCCACACCAAAGCCAAACACTCCTTTTCGACCGCTGCATAGCTGACTTCGCGGGGCAGGAGCTTCCGGCTGATGTAGGCAACTGGATGCTCCCCTCCATCTTCGCCTACTTGGCTGAGGACGGCTCCCAGCCCGAACATGGAAGCATCTGTATGGACGATAAAACGTTTGTTAAGGGCTGGGGCCGCCAGGACAGGAGCGTTAATTAGAGCATTTTTGAGAGCCTGGAAAGCCGTTTCACAGTGGGGAGACCACAGGACCTGTCGAGGTAAGTTCTTCTTGGTCAAGTCAGTCAGGGGTTTGGCAAGTGTGCTGTAGTCTGGTACGAACCGTCTATAGTACCCTGCCGTGCCCAGGAAGGCTAGGACCTGAGTCTTAGTGATGGGGGTGGGCCAATTGGCGACAGCTTCTATTTTGGCCGGCTCTGGTCGCTGCTTTCCACACCCCACCCGGTGACCCAGGTACTGTACCTCGGCCATCCCAAAGTGGCATTTCTCTGGCTTCAGAGTCAGGCCAGCAGCCCGGATCTGATCCAGAACCATTCCCACATGAGCTAAGTGGTCCTCCCAGGACTCACTGTGGATCGCTATGTCGTCCAGGTAGGCGCAAGCAAAACTCTGGAAGCCATCCAGGAGCCTATCCACCAAGCGCTGGAATGTAGCTGGGGCATTCTTCATCCCAAACGGCATTACCCTAAACTGATATAAGCCGAATGGGGTGACGAATGCCGACTTGGGGATAGCCTCCGGGGCCAGGGGAATCTGCCAGTAACCTTTGCAGAGGTCAATAGTGGTCAGGTAATTTCCCCTGGCTATACGATCGAGTAGCTCGTCTACCCTGGGCATAGGGTAAGCGTCCGTCACGGTATTTTCATTGAGCCTCCGATAGTCTACGCAGAACCGGGTGGTCCCATCTTTCTTGGGCACCAAGACAACTGGGGAGGCCCAGGGACTATCGGAGGGCTCAATTACCCTGAGCTGGAGCATCTCATCGATCTCCTTCTTCATTCCTGTCCTAACTGCTTCGGGGATTCGGTACGGAGCCTGGCGCAAGGGAGCTTGTCCCGGAGTATCTACCTGGTGGGTGGTTAAAGTAGTGTACCCTGGCTTCGGAGAGAAGGTGAGGTGTTTGGACTGGAGGAGTTGGTTGAGCTGCTCCCTTTCAGTGGGGCTAAGTCGGTCCCCTATCTGAACCTGTGCCACTATACCTGTGGGGAGGCTTTTTTCTAATAGGTCTGGAATGGGTAAACTGTCGGGGTCTTCCTGAGGGGAACAACATACGGCCGTCACGTTCTCTGGTCGCTCAAAATATTCCTTGAGCATGTTTACATGGAATGTCTTTCTAAGATTGTTGTCGTGGCAGCTAGCTATCACATAAGTGGTGTCTCCCCTTTTCTCTACGATCTGGTAGGGACCCTGCCAGGACGCCTGCAATTTGTCTGTCTTCACCGGCTTAAGTACTAACACCTTTTGTCCTATGGTGAAGATTCTCTTTCGGGCCCCCCGATCATACCATACTTTCTGTCTTCTCTGGGCCAACTGGAGATTAGCCCGCACGGATTTGGCTAATTGCTCCATTCGGTCCCTGAGTTCCAGCACGTATGGCACAATGGGGACACCGTCAGCCTCCATCTCTCCCTCCCAGTGCTCCCGGATCAGGTTTAGGGGTCCCCGTACCTTTCTTCCGTAGAGCAACTCGAAGGGAGAGAACCCTGTCGTTTCCTGGGGCACCTCCCGATAAGCAAATAGGAGGTGCGGCAGGAAGCGTTCCCAGTCTCGGTATTCCTGAGTGAACGTCTTGAGCATTTGCTTGAGGGTCCCATTGAACCTCTCACACAGCCCGTTCGTCTGGGGGTGGTATGGGGAGCTCAGGAGGGACTTAATTTTGCAAACCTGCCAGAGTTGTTGGGTCAATTCAGCCGTAAATTGGGTGCCTCGGTCGGATAGGATTTCTTTTGGAAATCCTACCCGGGAGAACACCTGTACTAGTGCATTCGCTACCGTATCCGCTTGTATGTTGGATAGGGCGACAGCCTCTGGGTACCTGGTAGCGTAGTCCACTACGGTAAGAATGTATCGCTTACCGGAGGGACTAGGGGTAGCCAGTGGTCCCACTAGGTCAATAGCAACCCGGCTGAAGGGTTCCTCTACAATGGGCATATTTACTAGCTGGGCTTTAGGGTGATCGCCTCGCCTTCCTACTCGTTGACACACATCGCAGGTGTTACAGTAAGTTCTAACGTCAGCGTGCACCCCTGGCCAAAAGAACGTGTGAGTAATGCGGTGTAGGGTACGGGTAACGGCTAGGTGGCCTGCTAAGGGGATGTCGTGGCCTATTTTGAGGATTTCTTGGCGGTATTTGTGGGGCACTACCAGCTGTCGCCTACGCTGTCCCCTTTTCTCTGTCCAGCGGTATAGTTTCCCTTTTTCCCATAAGAATGTTTCGTTATCTGCCCCGCCCCCTCCGGTCTCTGCTCGTTCCCGGTACTTTTGTAAGGTCGGGTCAGTCTTAGACTCTGCCTCGAAAGCATCTGGGGTGTCCCAGGGTATGGGGCCTAACCTGTCAGGCAAGGTCGGGGTAGGTCTTACCTGTGTCTCCCGCACTGGTGAGAGCTCTCGCTCCATCCGGGCTTGGGCCCGTGTAGTCACTGGGTCCGCCTCGTTGTTGCATACTGGAGCATAGGCAGAAGTCATGGGGCCCAAATCGTTGCCCAGTAGTACTTCGGCAGGTAAATTATCCATTAGGCCCACGTTCACAGCCCCCTTTCCCGCTCCCCAATCAAGATGCACTTTAGCTGTTGGAATTTTGTACACATCCCCCCCCGCCACTCTAACGGCCACAGTCTGTCCGGATCGCTTGTGCTCTGGCACCAAATGACTCTGTACCAGCGTGATAGTAGCCCCTGTGTCTCGCAATCCCTCGGTAGATCGCCCCTCGAGCCATACCCTCTGCCGATGGTGCTGGCGGTTATCTGAGGCAGCATATACAGGGTCTGCCTCGTGAAGCGGCCCCACATATCCCTCCATAGGGGCCTCTTGGTTAACACAGAGGGCCCGGGCCGGACGATAGGACCCAGAGGGGTAATTGTAATTCCTGGGTGTCTGGTGCGTATTAAGGGGGCAGCTAGCCATGAAATGCCCTGGTTGCTTGCATCGGTGGCAAGTCGGTCTGGGACGCTCAGAGCTGTTATTGGGTGGTCCTGAGTGTCGGACGGGCCCTGTGGGCACCGGGGCTCGGAATTCAGCACGAGGGGGTGCACGGTAAACCTCTCTGGGTTCGACCCGTGCTGGAGCTCGGTAGTTCATGGGTTCGTGAAGACGGGAGTCATAATGTTCATCGGCCAATTTGGCTGCTTCTTCTAAGGTAGAAGGCCGCCTGTCTCGCAGCCATTCCTTCCCTTGCTGTTCCATGCCATTATAAAAATGTTCTAAGAGAAACAATTGTAAAATTTCCTCCCCAGTCACCGCTTTACATCCGCTCAGCCAGTGATTTGCCGCTCTCCGCATTCGGTGCGCCCATTCCATATGGGTATCGTTAGGCTTCTTTTCCGTGCCCCGAAACTGTCGGCGATACGTGTCCGGAGTTACAGCGTACCGTCGCAACAGTGTCTCCTTAACTAGCTCATACTGTGTCACTTCCTCAGCACCCAGAGTACGAAAGGCTTCCAGGGCTCGCCCGGATAGTTTCCCAGACAATATCGTGAGCCACTCTCTGTTGGGAATCTGGTGCAGGGCACATTGCCTTTCGAAGTCCGCCAAATATTCATCAATCCCTGTCTCGCTCTCTAGGAAGGGTCGAAATGCCGCATAGGGTATCTTGGGCCTCCCAGCATTTTCGACAGGGATGATTACCTGCGGGGCTTCAGCATTGCGGTGTGCGTTCGCTAGGTTGAGTTCGTGGGCTCGAGTCTCTCGTATATCCTCGTCCGCCTCCGCCATCAACTGCTGTACCAATTCCATGGAGGGGTTCGGCCCGTATAATGAGAGCCTTTCCCGAACAATCCTGGTTTTTTCGTCACTAATCGTGGTCGGTGTTTCCGCCATTGTGAAGCTCTGATCCAGTTCGGTCAATTCTGCGATCAGCTCTCTCCTCGGCCGGTTGCTGGCGTACCCCCCTCTGCTTTCAAGTAAATCCTTTAGGGTTGTACGCTTCAATTTTTCGTAAGCGCTCTCCATCCGTTCTGTACCTCTCCTAGGAAATCCAGGAAAATCCCGCCGCTGCCGCCAAATGTTACGGTTACCCTTAGTCTCGCTGAGAGATGGACCGCTTAGTAGCCTGGATCCCTATTGCTAAAGAGGGGAGAAGCTGCTTTCCATAGTATTCTATATGAGTCTCGCAAATATAGAATAATCTCCCTTAGCTGCAGTACAGCTAGGATACCCTTCTGCCCACAAAAACGAGTCAACGCTGCGATTGAGGGTCAAACAAGAACTCAGGACTGGGATGCCCAGCCTGCTTTTTATTAAGGTTACATGCACACAGGGCACTCCCAGGGGGAGAGGGGGGGAAGCACAAAATCCCCCATCACACATTTAGATAGAGAGCACTGTCCTTTGACAGGCCACAATAGGATTACAGTACTTAAGATAACAAGTTTACAAGTTCATCTTATCAATTAGCAGTCTGGCTCCAGAGGTGATTAGACAATAGTTTCTAAAAGCTGAAAAAAAAGAGTTAACTCTTTATGAAATGATACTGGTTACTGTTTTCTTGGAGCCCTTCTTAGGCGCTGGCTTGCTGGTTCAGGCATTGCTGCTGGGAAATAAGCTCTTCACAACAAAATAACTAATGCTTCTGTAACAAGCACTATTACCTGTCATGTAGTGCTACAGATACTACCTAGGTATCTCTATAACACACAATATTATACATTAGCAAGAACACTAGATAACAGCACTATTACCTGTCATGTAGTGCTACAGATACTACCTAGGTATCTCTATAACACATAATATTATACATTAGCAAGATCACTAGATAACAGCACTATTACCTGTCATGTAGTGCTACAGATACTACCTAGGTATCTCTATAACACACAATATTATACATTAGCAAGAGCACTAGATAACAGCACTATTACCTGTCATGTAGTGCTACAGATACTACCTAGGTATCTCTATAACACAATATTATACATTAGCAAGAGCACTAGATAACAGCACTATTACCTGTCATGTAGTGCTACAGATGGTACCTAGGTATCTCTATAACACACAATATTATACATTAGCAAGAGCACTAGATAACAGCACTATTACCTGTCATGTAGTGCTACAGATACTACCTAGGTATTTCTATAACACACAATATTATACATTAGCAAGAGCACTAGATAACAGCACTATTACCTGTCATGTAGTGCTACAGATGCTACCTAGGTATCTCTATAACACATAATATTATACATTTGCAAGAGCACTAGATAACAGCACTATTACCTGTCATGTAGTGCTACAGATACTACCTAGGTATTTCTATAACACACAATATTATACATTAGCAAGAGCACTAGATAACAGCACTATTACCTGTCATGTAGTGCTACAGATGCTACCTAGGTATCTCTATAACACATAATATTATACATTAGCAAGAGCACTAGATAACAGCACTATTACCTGTCATGTAGTGCTACAGATGCTACCTAGGTATCTCTATAACACACAATATTATACATTAGCAAGAGCACTAGATAACAGCACTATTACCTGTCATGTAGTGCTACAGATGCTACCTAGGTATCTCTATAACACATAATATTATATATTTGCAAGAGCACTAGATAACAGCACTATTACCTGTCATAGAAACATAGAAACATAGATATTGACGGCAGATAAGAGCCATAGGCCCAGCAAGTCTGCCAGACCTTACCTAACAGTATAAACTTATCTAGTTCGTAGGATAGCCTTATGCTTGTCCCATGCATTTTTAAAGTCCCCCACAGTGTTTGTTGCTACTACCTCTTGAGGAAGTTTATTCCATACATCAATCACTCTTTCTGTAAAGAAGTGCTTCCTCAAATTACTCCTGAAACTACTACCCTTTAGCTTGAGCTCATGACCCCTTGTTCTTGAATTTTCCATTTTATGTAAAATACCCACAGCCTCAGTTTTACTAAACCCTTTAATGTACTTGAAAGTTGCTATCATATCACCTCTTTCCCTTCTCTCCTCTAAGCTATACATATTTAGGTCATTGAGCCTATCCTGGTAAGTTTTATTTTTTAGACCATGTACCATTTTGGTAGCCCTCCTTTGCACAGATTCAAGTTTGTTAATATCCTTCTGAAGATATGGTCTCCAGAACTGCACACAATACTCAAGATGAGGCCTAACTAATGATCTATAAAGTGGCATAAGAACCTTACTATTTCTGCTGCAAATACCTCTACCAATACATCCAAGCATTCTGCTAGCCTTACTTGCTGCCTTACTACATTGTTTACTAAGTTTTAAATCATCTGAAATAATAATTCCCAAGTCCTGTTCCTCGTCTGTAACAGTCAGTAAAGTGTCATTGAGTCTGTAATTAACATTTGGATTTTTCTTCCCTAAATGCATTATTTTACACTTTGCTGTGTTAAACTTTAGATCCCAGTCGTTTGTCCAATTCTCCAATTGTTGTATATCACTTCTCATTTTGTCTACCCCCCCTGGAACATCCACTCTGTTGCAAATTTTTGTATCATCTGCAAAGAGACATACTTTCCCCTGTAGCCCTTTTCTGATATCGCAGATAAATATGTTAAACAAAACAGGCCCCAGAACTGACCCCTGAGGAACACCACTAGTAACAGCCCCCTCTGCTGAATGAACTCCATTTACTAAGACACTTTGTTTTCTGTCCTTAAGCCAGCATTCCACCCAGTTCACAATTTTTGAATCTAGACCAAGGAGATACAGTTTGTGAATTAGTTTATTGTGTGGGACGGTGTCAAATGCTTTGCTGAAATCTAGATATGCTACATCAACTGCTCCACCCTTGTCTAATACTTTTGTTACATAATCAAAGAAGTCAATTAGATTAGTCTGACATGATCTCCCTGAAGTAAAACCATGCTGATTTTGGTCCTCTAAATTGTTTGTCTTTATGTAAGTCATAATTCTTTCTTTTAAGAGGCTTTCCATTAATTTCCCTACTACTGAAGTTAAACTAACTGGCCTGTAGTTGCCAGATTCTTCTCTACTGCCCTTTATATGAAGAGGTATTACATTTGCTATTCTCCAATCATCTGGGACAGCTCCTGTTAATAGTGACTGATTAAACAGATCAGTTAATGGGACAGTTAGCACTGATCGTAGTGCTACAGATACTACCTAGGTATCTCTATAACACAATATTATACATTAGCAAAAGCACTAGAGGGCAGCACTATTTCCTGACATTTAGTTCCTCAGGCATGTGCACGCTACCTACCTAGGTATCTCTTTAACAAAGAATATCATGAGAATGAAACAAATTTGATAATAGAAGTAAATTGGAAACATTTTAAAAATTGTATTCTCTGTCTGAATCATGAAAGACATTTTTTGGGTTTAATGTCCCTTTTGTAATATGAGAATCATTTGTTTCAATCCTCTCAGGCTTGGTGATAACGTACGCAGCGTTTAGCCGGTCCCCCGGTCTGAGTAGACTTAAAGTCTTCACTAACTAGGGTCGCACCATATAGGTATTAACCCCTGAGGAAGTCTGCTCGTCTTAAGCAGATGAAACGCGTGGAGCATTTTACGGACTACATGGGCAATTGAAGCTATAATGGACAGCTGTCTCCCACCGCCACATCAGTGCCTGGACAAGCAGCGAACATCCCCTATCCGTAAGAGACTGTTTTCCTAAATGGCCATAGGTGGTAATGTGTGATTGAAGTGATGTCTAGGCTGCCAGCTGTGCATGTCTTTGTTTTTAACCCTATAAGTGCAATGTTAGCCGGGCTGTGCTTCTATTACCTTGTATCGGGTTGCTCTGTGTGTGTTTTATGTTTTCCAGACTAAAGGCTGTAATTAAAGCAAAAGGTAACAAAATACTGACACAAGGGGGTGATCCTTTTTCCAACTCAGTGATTCTGTTTTTGAATTGTCTTTATTTTAGCCTGACATGTTGGTGTTGTAATTACAATTGGATAAACAAAAAAGAAAATTTATGCTTACCTGATACATTTATTTCTTTTTTAAGACACAATGAGTCCACGGATCATCTTAATTACTAATGGGATATTTACCTCCTGGTTAGCAGGATTAGTTAAAGAGCACCACAGCAGAGTTGTTAAATAGCTCCTCCCTTACCTCCCACTCCAGTCATTCGACCGAAGATAGGAAGAGAAAGAAAAAGGCAAGGTGCAGAGGTGTCTGAAGTTTATAATAACCCACAACCTGTCTAAAAACAGGACGGGCCGTGGACTCATTGTGTCAAAAAAGAAATAACTTTATCAGGTAAGCATAAATTTTCATTTCTTTTTTAAGACACAATGAGTCCACAGATCGTCTTAATTACTAATGGGATTCAATACCCAAGCTAGAGTACACAGATGATACGGGAGGGACAAGACAGGGAACCTCAACGGAAGGCGCTGCTTGAAGAACCTTTCTCCCAAAAACAGCCTCAGCCGAGGCAAAAGTGTCAAATTTGTATTACTTTGAAAAAGTGTGAAGAGAGGACCAAGTTGCAGCCTTGCAAATCTGTTCCACAGAAGCTTCATTTTTGAAGGCCCATGAGGAAGCAACATTTGAAGACCTCACTGCAACAACAATACTACAGACTCTCTGCAAACATACATTTTAAAGATCCATTTCTGCAAACATTTGAAGACTAGTGATGTCGCGAACTGTTCTCCGGAGAACAGTTCCCGGCGATCTTAGCTTGTTCGTGTTCTACCGCGGCGGGCGAACATATGCGGTGTTCGATCCGCCCCTATTCGTCATCATTGAGGAAACTTTGACCCTGTATCTCACAGTCTGCAGACACATTTCAGCCAATCAGCAGCAGACACACCCTCCCAGACCCTCCCTGCTCCTGGGCAGCAGCCATTTTAGATTCATTACGATCCAGCATTCTTAGTGAGAGGAGGTTTAGTGCTGCTGCTGGTGATTTTATAGGGAAATAGATAGCTAGGCTAGTGTATTCAGTGTCCACTACAGTCCTGAAGGACTCATCTGATCTCTGCTGTAAGGACAGCACCCCAAAAAGCCCTTTTTAGGGCTAGAACTTCAGTGGGGGTTTTTTTTTTTTTTTTTGTAATTTTATTTGCATTTGCCTGCCTGTCAGCCTGTGTGTGAGGCTCACAGCATATACTGTGATTAATTCTTCTGTGCCATCTGGTGTAACATTAGTGTAAATTTAAAAAAAAAAAAAAAATTTACATCATTTTGCTAGTGTAATCTAATTTCATTTTCCATCAGGCCTGTGTGTCAGGCCCACAGCATATACTGTAATTAATTGCTCTGTGCCACCACTTATATCTGGTTAACATTATTGTAAATTTAAAAAAAAAACTTTTACATTAGTTTGCTAGTGTAATCTAATTTCATTTTCCATCAGGCCTGTGTGTCAGGCCCACAGCATATACTGTGCCTAATTGCTCTGTTTTCCACCACTTAGTCAGGTAGCGTCCTCTCTGCCCTGCAGCTCTTTCTTGGCAGGTATCGTCCCCTCTGCCTGTCTGCTTCTAGGCAGGAATAAATCCCCCTGCCAGGCTGCTTCTTAGCAGGAATAGATCCCTCTGCCTCCAAATAGTGGGACCAGGGCTATCGTGGCTGAGATCGGGGTCAAGCCAGCGGCTGTATCTCCCCCAGCTGTGCTGGTCTCAGTGGGCTCCCAGGCAGGTAGCATCCCCTCTGCCTGTCTGCTTCTAGGCAGGAATAGATCCCTCTGCCTCACTGCACACTTCCAGCAGGTAGTGTGCCCTCTGGTTTCTTCTAGGCAGGAATAGATCCCTCTGCCTTTCTGCTCCTTTCAGGCAGGCCAGCTCTTTGCATAGAGGCCCACAGACTCTGTAACAGATCTCTCTTTCAGGGAGAGGTGCAGCCAGAATGCAGGGTCAGAACCTCTGCAACTGGTATACTTGATTGTGTGGAAGGAAGTAACCTTACCATGGGTCTCAAACGCATGTTTTATTGTTATACTCTGTCAGGGAAATTATATAACTATCAATCGTATCAATCAAATATATATTGCATCTATTGATCTCTGTAATTCGTATCGATCAAATGTATATTGCATCTTTTGATCTATGTAATTCGTATCTATCAAATGTATATTGCATCTATTGATCTATGTAATTCGTATCTATCAAATGTATATTGCATCTATTGATCTATGTAATTCGTATCTATCAAATGTATATTGCATATATTGATCTATGTAATTCGTATCTATCAAATGTATATTGCATCTATTGATCTATGTAATTCGTATCTATCAAATGTATATTGCATCTTTTGATCTATGTAATTCGTATCTATCAAATGTATATTGCATCTTTTGATCTATGTAATTCGTATCTATCAAATGTATATTGCATCTATTGATCCATGTAATTCGTATCTATCAAATGTAAATTGCATCTTTTCATCTATGTAATTCGTATCTATCAAAAGTATATTGCATATATTGATCTATGTAATCTATGTATCTATCTATCAAATCTATCGATCTCATGGTTGTGCAAATGGACTGTTTGCGGTTGTTTGTGGTGCGTTAAACGGGGAGTTTGGTCTGTCACTGTGAAGCGGGCGTAACCCTTACACTACCTGATCGATACAACATCATACCTGATGTTTTAAAGCACGTTATTCCAAACAATTTGGGAATGTTAGGTGATTTAGGCCCTTTATGGCTTAAAACCAGACTCTGCATCAACTATTTAATTTTCCATGGGAGTTTTGCCATGGATCCCCCTCCGGCATGCCACAGTCCAGTCCCCTTGAAACAACTTTTCCATCACTATTGTGGCCAGAAAGAGTCCCTATGGGTTTTAAAATTCGCCTGCCCATTGAAGTCAATGGCGGATCGCCCGGTTCACCGGTTCGCGGACATTTGCGGAAGTTCGCATTTGCCGTTCGCTAACGCAAAATTTTAGGTTCGCGACATCACTATTGAAGACCTCACTGCAACAACAATCCTACAGACTCTCTGCAAAAATATGCCTAGATTTAGAGTTTTGTCGGTAAAGACCCGCGTAGCTAACGCAGATTTTTTTCCTACCGCTGCTCCCAAACAATGCTGGTATTTAGAGTTGTCTGAAGGGCTGTGTTAGGCTCCAAAAAGGGTGCGTTGAGCCGAATTTACCGCCACTTCAACCCTCAATACCAGCATTGCTTACGGTAGCGGTAAGCTGGAAAAACGTGCTCGTGCAAGGAAACAATGGGGCAGTTTGGACTGAAAAAAACCTAACACCTGCAGAAAAGCAGCGTTAAGCTCCCAACGCAGCCCCATTGTTTCCTACGGGGAAACAGTTTCTAAGTCTGCACCTAACACCCTAACATGTACCCCGAGTCTAAACACTCCTAACCTTACACTTATTAACCCCTAATCTGCCGCCCCTGCTATCGCTGACCCCTGCTGTATATTATTAACTCCTAATCTTCCGCTCCGTACACCGCCGCAAGCTACATTATCCCTATGAACCCCTAATCTGCTGCCCCTAACATCGCCGACACCTACATAATATTTATTATATATTTTAACCCCTAATCTGCCCCCCCCAGCCAATCGGAATTAAAGTAGGAAAAATCTGATTGGCTGATTGAATCAGCCAATCAGATTCAAGTTCAATCTGATTGGATGATCCAATCAGCCGATCAGATTGAGCTCGCATTCTATTGGCTGTTCCGATCAGCCAATAGAATGCGAGCTCAATCTGATTGGCTGATTGGATCAGCCAATCGGATTGAACTTGAATCTGATTTTTTTTTGTAACTTAGATCTTTTTTTATTTTTTGTACTTTAGTTAGTGTATTTATTTGTATTTATTTGTAGGTATTTGTATTTAATTTATTTATTGATAGTGTAGTGTTAGGTTTAATTGTAGATAATTGTAGGTAGTTTATTTAATTAATTTATTGATAGTGTAGTGTTAGGTTTAATTGTAACTTAGGTTAGTATTTATTTTACAGGTACTTTTGTAATTATTTTAACTAGGTAGCTATTAAATAGTTCTTAACTATTTAATAGCTATTGTACCTGGTTAAAATAAAGACAAAGTTGCCTGTAAAATAAATATAAATCCTAAAATAGCTACAATATAATTATAATTTATATTGTAGCTATATTAGGGTTTATTTTGAGAGTATTGAGAGTTGGCGGTAAATATATTCTACGCTCCCTTTTTGGAGCCTAACGCAGCCCTTCTGTGAACTCTAAATACCAGCGGTATTTAAAAGGTGCGGGGGGAAAAAAGCACACGTAGCTAACGCACCCCTTTGGCCGCAGAACTCTAAATCTAGCGGATATATTTTAAAGATCTATTTCTGCAAACATTTGAAGACCTCACTGCAAACATACATTTTAAAGATCCATTTCTGCAAACAACCATTTGAAGACCTCACTGCAACAACAATCCTACAGACTCTCTGCAAACATACGGCCAGATTTAGAGTTTTGTTTTGTAACGACCCGCGTAGCTAACGCTGGATTTTTTCCCCCCGCAACTTTTAAATACCGCTGGTATTTAGAGTTCACAGAAGGGCTGTGTTAGGCTCCAAAAAGGGAGCATAGAGCATAATTTACCGCCACTGCAACTCTCAATACCAGCGGTGCTTACGGACGCGGCCAGCTTCAAAAACGTGCTCGTGCACGATTCCCCCATAGGAAACAATGGGGCCGTTTGAGCTGGAAAAAAAACCTAACACCTGCAAAAAAGCAGCGTTCATCTCCTTACGCAGCCCCATTGTTTCCTCAGGGAAAACACTTCCTAAGTCTGCACCTAACACCCTAACATGTACCCCGAGTCTAAACACCCCTAATCTTACACTTATTAACCTCTAATCTGCCGCCCCCGCTATCGCTGACCCCTGCATATTTTTTAACCCCTAATCTGCCGCTCCGTACACCGCCGCCACCTACGTTATCCCTATGTACCCCTAATCTGCTGCCCCTAACACCGCCGACCCCTATATTATATTTATTAACCACTAATCTGCCGCCCCCAATGTCGCCGCTACCTACCTACACTTATTAACCCCTAATCTGTTGACCGGACCTCACCACTACTATAATAAAGTTATTAACCCCTAAAGCTAAGTCTAACCCTAACCCTAACACCCCCCTAAGTTAAATATAATTTTTATCTAACGAAATAAACTATTTCTTATTAAATAAATTATTCCTATTTAAAGCTAAATACTTACCTGTAAAATAAACCCTAATATAGCTACAATATAATGAATAATTATATTGTAGCTATTTTAGAATTAATATTTATTTTACAGGCAACTTTGTATTTATTTTAACTAGGTACAATAGCTATTAAATAGTTAATAACTATTTAATAGCTACCTAGTTAAAATAATTACCAAATTACCTGTAAAATAAATCCTAACCTAAGTTACAATTAAACCTAACACTACACTATCAATAAATTAATTAAATAAAATACCTACAATTATCTACAATTAAACCTAACACTACACTATCAATAAATTAATTACATAAAATACCTACAAATAAATACAATTAAATAAACTAACTAAAGTACAAAAAATAAAAAAGAACTAAGTTACAAAAAATAAAAAAATAATTTACAAACATTAGAAAAATATTACAACAATTTTAAGCTAATTACACCTACTCTAAGCCCCCTAATAAAATAACAAAGCCCACCAAAATAAAAATATTCCCTACCCTATTCTAAAATAAAAATAGAAAAGCTCTTTTACCTTACCAGCCCTTAAAAGGGCCTTTTGCGGGGCATGCCCCAAAAAATTCTGCTCTTTTGCCTGAAAAAAACCCATACAATACCCCCCCAACATTACAACCCACCACCCGCATACCCCTAATCTAACCCAAACCCCCCTTAAATAAACCTAACACTAAGCCCCTGAAGATCTTCCTACCTTATCTTCACCACGCCGGGTATCACTGATCGGTCCAGAAGAGCCTCCGAAGTATTCATCCAAGCCCAAGCGGGGGCTGAAGAGATCCATCATCGGGCTGAAGAGGTCCATCATCGGGCTGAAGAGGTCCATCATCGGGCTGAAGTCTTCATCCTATCCGGGCAGAAGAGGACACCCGGACTGGTAGACATCTTCATCCAAGCCGCATCTTCTATCTTCATCCATCCGGAGCGGAGCCATCTTCTTCCAGCTGACGCGGATCCATCCTCTTCTACCGACGCCTACTCGCCGAATGACGGTTCCTTTAAATGACGTCATCCAAGATGGCGTCCCTCGAATTCCGATTGGCTGATAGGATTCTATCAGCCAATCGGAATTAAGGTAGGAAAATTCTGATTGTCTGATTCCATCAGCCAATCAGAATTTTCCTACCTTAATTCCGATTGGCTGATAGAATCCTATCAGCCAATCGGAATTCGAGGGACGCCATCTTGGATGACGTCATTTAAAGGAACCGTCATTCGGCGAGTATCCCGGTATCGGTAGAAGAGGATGGATCCGCGTCAGCTGGAAGAAGATGGCTCCGCTCCGGATGGATGAAGATAGAAGATGCGGCTTGGATGAAGATGTCTACCGGTCCGGGTGTCCTCTTCTGCCCGGATAGGATGAAGACTTCAGCCCGATGATGGACCTCTTCTGCCCAATGATGGACCTCTTCAGCCCGATGATGGACTTCTTCAGCCCCCGCTTGGGCTTGGATGAAGACTTCGGAGGCTCTTCTGGACCGATCGGTGATACCCGGCGTGGTGAAGATAAGGTAGGAAGATCTTCAGGGGCTTAGTGTTAGGTTTATTTAAGGGGGGTTTGGGTTAGATTAGGCGTATGTGGGTGGTGGGTTGTAATGTTGGGGGGGTATTGTATGGTTTTTTTCAGGCAAAAGAGCAGAATTTTTTGGGGCATGCCCCGCAAAAGGCCCTTTTAAGGGCTGGTAAGGTAAAAGAGCTTTTCTATTTTTATTTTAGAATAGGGTAGGGAATTTTTTTATTTTGGTGGGCTTTGTTATTTTATTAGGGGGCTTAGAGAAGGTGTAATTAGCTTAAAATTGTTGTAATATTTTTCTAATGTTTGTAAATTATTTTTTTATTTTTTTGTAACTTAGTTCTTTTTTATTTTTTGTACTTTAGTTAGTTTATTTCATTGTATTTATTTGTAGGTATTGTATTTAATTTATTTATTGATAGTGTAGTGTTAGGTTTAATTGTAGATAATTGTAGGTAGTTTATTTAATTTATTTATTGATAGTGTAGTGTTAGGTTTAATTGTAACTTAGGTTAGGATTTATTTTACAGGTAATTTTGTAATTATTTTAACTAGGTAGCTATTAAATAGTTCTTAACTATTTAATAGCTATTGTACCTGGTTAAAATAAATACAAAGTTGCCTGTAAAATAAATATAAATCCTAAAATAGCTACAAAATAATTATAATTTATATTGTAGCTATATTAGGGTTTATTTTACAGGTAAGTATATAGCTTTAAATAGGAATCATTTATTTAATAAGAGTTAATTTATTTCGTTAGATAAAAATTATATTTAACTTAGGGGGGTGTTAGTGTTAGGGTTAGACTTAGCTTTAGGGGTTAATAAATTTATTATAGTAGCGGTGAGGTCCGGTCGGCAGATTAGGGGTTAATACTTGAAGTTAGGTGTCGGCGATGTTAGGGAGGGCAGATTAGGGGTTAATAAAATTTATTATAGGGTTACTGAGGCGGGAGTGCGGCGGATTAGGGGTTAATAACTTTATTATAGTAGCGGTGAGGTCCGGTCAGCAGAATAGGGGTTAATAATTGTAGGTAGGTAGCGGCGACGTTGGGGGGGGCAGATTAGGGGTTAATAAATATAATATAGGGGTCGGCGGTGTTAGGGGCAGCAGATTAGGGGTACATAGGGATAACGTAGGTGGCGGCGATGTGCGGTCGGCAGATTAGGGGTTAAAAATTTTTATTAGAGTGGCGGCGGTGTGGGGGGCCTCGGTTTAGGGGTGCATAGGTAGTTTATGGGTGTTAGTGTACTTTAGAGCACAGTAGTTAAGAGCTTTATGAACCGGCGTTAGCCCAGAAAGCTCTTAACTCCTGGCTTTTCTCTGCGGCTGGAGTTTTGTCGTTAGATTTCTAACGCTCACTTCAGCCAAGACTCTAAATACCGGCATTAGAAAGATCCCATTGAAAAGATAGGATACGCAATTGGCGTAGGGGGATCTGCGGTATGGAAAAGTCACGGCTTGAAAGTGAGCGTTAGACCCTTTCCTGACTGACTCTAAATACCAGCCGTAGCCCAAAACCACGCCAAACTCTAAATCTAGCCGATATATTTTAGAGATCCATTTCTGCAAACATTTGAAGACCTCACTGCAACAACAATCCTACAGACTCTCTGCAAACATACATTTTAAAGATCCATTTCTGCAAACATTTGAAGACCTCACTGCAACAACAATCCTACAGACTCTCTGCAAACATACATTTTAAAGATCCATCTCTGCAAACAAATATTTGAAGACCTCACTGCAACAACAATCCTACAGACTCTCTGCAAACATACGGCTAGATTTAGAGTTTTGTCGGTAAAGACCCGCGTAGCTAACTCTGCTTTTTTTCCCAACGCACCTTTCCAACAACGCTGGTATTGAGAGTTGTCTAAGGGGCTGCGTTAGGCTCAAAAAAGGGTGCGTTGAGCCTAACTTAGCTCCACTTCAACCCTCAATACCAGCGTTGCTTACGGTAGCGGTAAGCTGGGAAAACGTGCTTGTGCACGATATCCCCATAGGAAACAATGGGTCATTTTGGGCTTAAAAAAACCTAACATCTGCAAAAAAGCAGCGTTCAGCTCCTAACGCAGCCCCATTGTTTGCTATGGGGAAACACTCTCTAAGTCTGCACCTAACACCCTAACATGAACCCCGAGTCTAAACACCCCTAACCTTACACTTATTAACCCCTAATCTGCCGCCCCCGCTATCGCTGACCCCTGCATTTTATTATTAACCCCTAATCTGCCGCTCCGGACACCGCCGCAACCTACATTATCCCTATAAACCCCTAATCTGCTGCCCCTAACATCGCCGACCCCTATATTATATTTATTAACCCCTAATCTGCCCCCCCAACGTTGCCACTACCTAACTACACTTATTAACCCCTAATCTGCCGACCGGACCTCGCTGCCACTATAATAAATGTTTTAACCCCTAAACCGCCACACTCCCGCCTCGCAAACACTATAATAAATTGTATTAACCCCTAATCTGCCCTCCCTAACATCGCCGCCACCTACCTACAATTATTAACCCCTAATCTCCCGCCCGCAACGTCGCCGCTACTATAATAAAGTTCTTAACCCCTAAACCTAACTCTAACCCTACCACCCCCCTAACATAAATATAATTTATATTAAACTAAATAATATTCATAAAATTAACTAAATTATTCCTATTTAAAACTAAATACTTAGCTATCAAATAAACTCTAATATAGCTACAATATAACTAATAATTACATTGTAGCTATTTTAGGATTTATATTTATTTTACAGGCAACTTTGTATTTATTTTAACTAGGTACAATAGCTATTAAATAGTTAAGAACTATTTAATAGCTACCTAGTTAAAATAAGTACAAAATTACCTGTAAAATAAATCCTAACCTAAGTTACAATTAAACCTAACACTACACTACCATTAAATTAAATAAATTACCTACAATTACCTTAAATAAAATACAATAAAATAAACTATTCTATAATACAAAAAACAAACAAACACTAAATTACAAAAAATAAAAAAGGTAGCTATTAAATAGTTAATAACTATTTAATAACTATTGTACCTAGTTAAAATAAATACAAAGTTGCCTGTAAAATAAATATAAATCCTAAAATAGCTACAATATAATTATTCGTTATATTGTAGCTATATTAGGGTTTATTTTACAGGTAAGTATTTAGTTTTAAATAGGAATACTTTAGTTAATAAGATTTAATTTATTTCATTATAAAATTATATTTAACTTAGGGGGATGTTAGGGTTAGGGTTAGACTTAGCTTTAGGGGTTAATAAATTTATTAGAGTAGCGGCGAGGTCCGGTCGGCAGATTAGGGGTTAATACTTGAAGTTAGATGGCAGCGATGTTGGGGGGGCAGATTAAGGGTTAATACTATTTATTAAAGGGTTTGCGAGGCGGGAGTGCGGCAGTTTAGGGGTTTATAACTTTATTAGAGTAGCGGCGAGGTCCGGTCAGCAGATTAGGGGTTAATCAGTGTAGTTAGGTGGCGGCGACGCTGGGGGGGGGCAGATTAGGGGTTAATAAATATTATGTAGGTGTCGACGATGTTAGGGGCAGCAGATTAGGGGTTCATAGGTATAATGTAGGTGGCGGCGGTGTCCAGTCGGCAGATTAGGGGTTAAAATTTTTTATTAGAGTGGCGGCGATGTGGGGGGGCCTCGGTTTAGGGGTTCATAGGTAGTTTATGGGTGTTAGTGTACTTTAGAGCACAGTAGTTAAGAGCTTTATATTCCGGCATTAGCCCATAAAGCTCTTAACTACTGACTTTTTTTGGCGGTAGGAGTCTAGTCGGTAGAGGGTCTACCGCTCACTTCAGCCAAGACTCTACATACCAGCGTTAGGAAGATCCCATTGAAAAGATAGGATACACAATTGGCGTAAGGGGATCTGCGGTATGGAAAAGTCGTGGCTTGAAAGTGAGCGTTAGACCCTTTCCTGCCTGACTCTAAATACCAGCGGCCAGCCAAAAGCAGCGTTAGGACCCCTTAACGCTGCTTTTGACGGCTAACGCCAAACTCTAAATCTAGGCGTATGTTTGCAGAGAGTCTGTAGGATTGTTGTTGCAGTGAGGTCTTCAAATGTTTGCAGAAATGGATCTTTAAAATGCATGTTTGCAGAGAGTCTGTAGGATTGTTGTTGCAGTGAGGTCTTCAAATGTTTGTTTGCAGAAATTGATCTGTAAAATGTATCGGCTAGATACGCCAATTGCGTATCCTATCTTTTCAATGGGATCTGCCTAACGCTTGTATTTGGAGTCTTGGGAGAAGTGAGCGGTAGACCCTTTACCGACAAGACTCCTAACGCCAAAAAAAGTCAGTAGTTAAGAGCTTTATGGGCTAACGCCGGTATATAAAGCTCCTAACTACTGTGCTCTAAAGTACACTAACACCCATAAACTACCTATGTACCCCTAAGCCGAGGCCCCCTCCACATCGCCGCCACTCTAATAAAAAATTTTAACCCCTAATTTTCCGACCGGACAACGCCGCCACCCTGTAAACCCCTAATCTGCTGCCCCTAACATCGCTGACCCTATATTATATTTATTAACCCCTAATCTGCCCCCCCCCAACGTCGCCGCTACCTAACTACACTTATTAACCCCTAATCGGCCGACCGGACCTCGCCGCTACTATAATAAATGTATTAACCCCTAAACCGCCACACTCCCGCCTCGCAAACACTATAATAAATTGTATTAACCCCTAATCTGCCCTCCCTAACATCGCCGCCACCTACCTAAATTATTAACCCCTAATCTCCCACCCGCACTGTCGCCGCTACTATAATAAAGTTATTAACCCCTAAACCTAACTCTAACCCTAACACCCCTATTCTGTTTTCATTTACTGTTTTGCAAGATGACTGCCCAATGCCTTATGATGTAAAGTTAAACATGCAATCCAACTTACAGTTTAGTAGAATCCAGCAGAGTAGCTTAACTCAGACAAATTCCACAGCAGAGATTTATGAATCCTTCATGCTTTATTGTTGCAAAACAAGAATTCTGAGGTTCCAGAAGTGGTAATTGCCAGGTAAAAAGAATTTGCCTCTACAAAGCTATTAGCAGAGAGTTCTAGCAAACTTACACATTGAAAGTGAAACTAATTTACACACACAAGTGAAACAAAATGGAGGCAGGAAGTGACCTCAAAAAGGTCAGAGGTAGAACAGAGAATATACATTAAATTGAATACAATAATAAAACATAACACTAGAGGGAGCACAAGAACTAAAATAGCATTTAAAGATGTACATATGAATATATGGACAGAACAACCCCCCTAACATAAATATAATTTAAATTAAACTAAATAATATTCATAAAATTAACTAAATTATTCCTATTTAAAACTGAATACTTACCTATCAAATAAACCCTAATATAGCTACAATATAACTAATAATTACATTGTAGCTATTTTAGGATTTATATTTATTTTACAGGCAACTTTGTATTTATTTTAACTAGGTACAATAGCTATTAAATAGTTAAGAACTATTTAATAGCTACCTAGTTAAAATAAGTACAAAATTACCTGTAAAATAAATCCTAACCTAAGTTACAATTAAACCTAACACTACACTACCATTAAATTAAATAAATTACCTACAATTACCTTAAATAAAATACAATAAAATAAACCATTCTATAATACAAAAAACAAACAAACACTAAATTACAAAAAATAAAAAAGAATTACAAGCAGTTTAAACTAATTACACCTAATCTAAGCCCCCTAATAAAATAAAAAAGCCCCCCAAAATAAAAAATTCCCTACCCTATTCTAAAATACAAAAGTAATCAGCTCTTTTACCAGCCCTTAAAAGGGCTTTTTGCGGGGCATTTCCCCAAAGTAATCAGCTTTTGCATGAAAATAAAAATAAAATACCCCCCCAACATTACAACCAACCACCCACATACCCCTACTCTAACCCACCCAAACCCCCCTTAAAAAAACCTATCACTAACCCCCTGAAGATCTCCCTACCTTGAGTCGTCTTCACCCAGCCGAGCCGAATTCTTCATCCAAGCGGAGCAAGAAGATGTCCTCCATCAGGTAGAAGTCTTGATCCAAGCGGCAAAGAGGAGGTCCTCCATCCGGGCGAAATCTTGATCCAAACGGCAAAGAAGAGGCCTTCCATCCGAGGCGATGTCTTCTTCCAAGCGGCATCTTCTATCTTCTTTCTTCCGGATCCATCTTCATCTCGCCGACGCGGAACATCCTCCTTCCCCGACGGACTAACGATGAATGAAGGTTATGAATTGTATTGAACTCGCATTCTATTGGCTGATCGGAACAGCCAATAGAATGCGAGTTCAATACGATTGGCTGATTGGATCAGCCAATCGGATTGAAGTTCAATCTGATTGGCTGATCCAATCAGCCAATAATATTTTTCCTACCTTAATTCTGATTGGCTGATAGAATTCTATCAGCCAATCGGAATTGAAGGGACGCCATCTTGGATGACGTCCCTTAAAGGAACCTTCATTCGTCGTTAGTCCGTTGGGGAAGGAGGATGTTCCGCGTCGGCGGGATGAAGATGGATCTCGAAGAAAGAAGATAGAAGATGCCGCTTGGTAGAAGACATTGCCCGGATGGAGGACCTCTTCTTTGCCGCTTGGATCAAGACTTCTACCGGATGGAGGACATCTTCTTGCTCCGCCTGGATGAAGAATTCGGCTCGGCTGGGTGAAGACGACTCAAGGCAGGGAGATCTTCAGGGGGTTAGTGATAGGTTTTTTTAAGGGGGGTTTGGGTGGGTAAGAGTAGGGGTATGTGGGTGGTGGGTTGTAATGTTGGGGGGGGTATTGTATTTTTATTTTCATGCAAAAGAGCTGATTACTTTGGGGAAAGGCCCCGCAAAAAGCCCTTTTAAGGGCTGGTAAAAGAGCTGATTACTTTTGTATTTTAGAATAGGGTAGGGATTTTTTTTATTTTGGGGGGCTTTTTTATTTTATTAGGGGGCTTAGATTAGGTGTAATTAGTTTAAACTGCTTGTAATTCTTTTTTATTTTTTGTAATTTAGTGTTTGTTTGTTTTTTGTATTATAGAATAGTTTATTTTATTGTATTTTATTTAAGGTAATTGTAGGTAATTTAATTAATTTAATGATAGTGTAGTGTTAGGTTTAATTGTAACTTAGGTTAGGATTTATTTTACAGGTAATTTTGTACTTATTTTAACTAGGTAGCTATTAAATAGTTCTTAACTATTTAATAGCTATTGTACCTAGTTAAAATAAATACAAAGTTGCCTGTAAAATAAATATAAATCCTAAAATAGCTACAATGTAATTATTAGTTATATTGTAGCTATATTAGGGTTTATTTGATAGGTAAGTATTCAGTTTTAAATAGGAATAATTTAGTTAATTTTATGAATATTATTTAGTTTAATTTAAATTATATTTATGTTAGGGGGGTTGTTCTGTCCATATATTCATATGTACATCTTTAAATGCTATTTTAGTTCTTGTGCTCCCTCTAGTGTTATGTTTTATTATTGTATTCAATTTAATGTATATTCTCTGTTCTACCTCTGACCTTTTTGAGGTCACTTCCTGCCTCCATTTTGTTTCACTTGTGTGTGTAAATTAGTTTCACTTTCAATGTGTAAGTTTGCTAGAACTCTGCTAATAGCTTTGTAGAGGCAAATTCTTTTTACCTGGCAATTACCACTTCTGGAACCTCAGAATTCTTGTTTTGCAACAATAAAGCATGAAGGATTCATAAATCTCTGCTGTGGAATTTGTCTGAGTTAAGCTACTCTGCTGGATTCTACTAAACTGTAAGTTGGATTGCATGTTTAACTTTACATCATAAGGCATTGGGCAGTCATCTTGCAAAACAGTAAATGAAAACAGAATAGGGGTGTTAGGGTTAGAGTTAGGTTTAGGGGTTAATAACTTTATTATAGTAGCGGCGACAGTGCGGGTGGGAGATTAGGGGTTAATAATTTAGGTAGGTGGCGGCGATGTTAGGGAGGGCAGATTAGGGGTTAATACAATTTATTATAGTGTTTGCGAGGCGGGAGTGTGGCGGTTTAGGGGTTAATACATTTATTATAGTAGCGGCGAGGTCCGGTCGGCCGATTAGGGGTTAATAAGTGTAGTTAGGTAGCGGCGACGTTGGGGGGGGGCAGATTAGGGGTTAATAAATATAATATAGGGTCAGCGATGTTAGGGGCAGCAGATTAGGGGTTTACAGGGTGGCGGCGTTGTCCGGTCGGAAAATTAGGGGTTAAAATTTTTTATTAGAGTGGCGGCGATGTGGAGGGGGCCTCGGCTTAGGGGTACATAGGTAGTTTATGGGTGTTAGTGTACTTTAGAGCACAGTAGTTAGGAGCTTTATATACCGGCGTTAGCCCATAAAGCTCTTAACTACTGACTTTTTTTGGCGTTAGGAGTCTTGTCGGTAAAGGGTCTACCGCTCACTTCTCCCAAGACTCCAAATACAAGCGTTAGGCAGATCCCATTGAAAAGATAGGATACGCAATTGGCGTATCTAGCCGATACATTTTACAGATCAATTTCTGCAAACAAACATTTGAAGACCTCACTGCAACAACAATCCTACAGACTCTCTGCAAACATGCATTTTAAAGATCCATTTCTGCAAACATTTGAAGACCTCACTGCAACAACAATCCTACAGACTCTCTGCAAACATACGCCTAGATTTAGAGTTTGGCGTTAGCCGTCAAAAGCAGCGTTAAGGGGTCCTAACGCTGCTTTTGGCTGGCCGCTGGTATTTAGAGTCAGGCAGGAAAGGGTCTAACGCTCACTTTCAAGCCACGACTTTTCCATACCGCAGATCCCCTTACGCCAATTGTGTATCCTATCTTTTCAATGGGATCTTCCTAACGCTGGTATGTAGAGTCTTGGCTGAAGTGAGCGGTAGACCCTCTACCGACTAGACTCCTACCGCCAAAAAAAGTCAGTAGTTAAGAGCTTTATGGGCTAATGCCGGAATATAAAGCTCTTAACTACTGTGCTCTAAAGTACACTAACACCCATAAACTACCTATGAACCCCTAAACCGAGGCCCCCCCCACATCGCCGCCACTCTAATAAAAATTTTTAACCCCTAATCTGCCGACTGGACACCGCCGCCACCTACATTATACCTATGAACCCCTAATCTGCTGCCCCTAACATCGTCGACACCTACATAATATTTATTAACCCCTAATCTGCCCCCCCCCCAGCGTCGCCGCCACCTAACTACACTGATTAACCCCTAATCTGCTGACCGGACCTCGCCGCTACTCTAATAAAGTTATAAACCCCTAAACTGCCGCACTCCCGCCTCGCAAACCCTTTAATAAATAGTATTAACCCTTAATCTGCCCCCCCAACATCGCTGCCATCTAACTTCAAGTATTAACCCCTAATCTGCCGACCGGACCTCGCCGCTACTCTAATAAATTTATTAACCCCTAAAGCTAAGTCTAACCCTAACCCTAACATCCCCCTAAGTTAAATATAATTTATAATGAAATAAATTAAATCTTATTAACTAAAGTATTCCTATTTAAAACTAAATACTTACCTGTAAAATAAACCCTAATATAGCTACAATATAACGAATAATTATATTGTAGCTATTTTAGGATTTATATTTATTTTACAGGCAACTTTGTATTTATTTTAACTAGGTACAATAGTTATTAAATAGTTATTAACTATTTAATAGCTACCTAGTTAAAATAATTACAAAATTACCTGTAAAATAAATCCTAATAAAGAAAAAACACCAGCGCTCAAGTTGTATCAAAGTGTCAAGACAAATGAATATGGATATACGAGTTAACCAAGATGTTATGCTATTGGTACTCTTATAGAAGGTTATATATGCTCCCTTCTATCCAAATATTGTAATGATGGTCAGAGAGATATTAATGTATGTGTGTTAGTAATAGTGCAGCAAGAAGATGAGATTGTAGTGTACCCCTGACACTGTAGAGATTATTATAGAAAGAGAACAAATACTATATACTTCTGCGCAACTACAAAAAAACATAATTTATGTAAGAACTTACCTGATAAATTCATTTCTTTCATATTAGCAAGAGTCCATGAGCTAGTGACGTATGGGATATACATTCCTACCAGGAAGGGCAAAGTTTCCCAAACCTCAAAATGCCTATAAATACACCCCTCACCACACCCACAATTCAGTTTAACGAATAGCCAAGCAGTGGGGTGATAAAGGAGTAGAAAGCATCAACAAAGGAAATTTGGAAATAATTGTGCTTTATACAAAAAATCATAACCACCATAAAAAGGGTGGGCCTCATGGACTCTTGCCAATATGAAAGAAATGAATTTATCAGGTAAATTCTCACATAAATTATGTTTTCTTTCATGTAATTGGCAAGAGTCCATGAGCTAGTGACATATGGGATATCAATACCCAAGATGTGGAGTCTTCCACTCAAGAGTCACTAGAGAGGGAGGGAATAAAACAAAAACAGCCATATTCCGCTGAGAAAATAATCCACAACCCAAATATAAGTTTATTTTCACTTTTGAAAGAAAAAAACTTAAATCAAAAAGTAGAAGAATCAAACTGAAACAGCTGCCTGAAGAACTTTTCTACCAAAAACTGCTTCCGAAGAAGCAAATACATCAAAACGGTAGAATTTAGTAAATGTATGCAAAGAGGACCAAGTTGCCGCTTTGCAAATCTAATCAACTGAAGCTTCATTCTTAAAAGCCCACGAAGTGGAGACTGATCTAGTAGAATGAGCTGTAATTCTCTGAGGCGGGGTTTGACCCGACTCCAAATAAGCTTGATGAATCAAAAGTTTCAACCAAGAAGCCAAGGAAACAGCAGAAGCTTTCTGACCTTTCCTAGGACCAGAAAATAAAACAAATAGACTAGAAGTCTTCCTGAAATTTTTAGTAGCTTCAACATAATATTTCAAAGCTCTTACCACATCCAAAGAATGTAAGGATCTCTCCAAAGAATTCTTAGGATTATGACATAAAGAAGGGACAACAATTTCTCTACTAATGTTGTTAGAATTCACAACCTTAGGAAAAAATTGAAAAGAAGTCCGCAAAACTGCCTTATCCTGATGAAAAATCAGAAAAGGAGACTCACAAGAAAGAGCAGATAACTCAGAAACTCTTCTAGCAGAAGAGATAGCCAAAAGGAACAACACTTTCCAAGAAAGTAGTTTAATGTCCAAAGAATGCAATGGGGGGTAGTTATCAACGTGTCTACTTTTCCTGCCTTCGCCGGCCCAATACGCCCGCCTAAGCTCGCCTCACATCGCCACCGTGGACCTGCAAAAATTCACCTAAGTTATCAAAAAAGCTGTCAAAAAGCTGCACACCAAGTACGGGGCGATGAGCAGCGGACTGTGAGAGTTATCACTCATCCGATCTCACTGCTCTTTGGCTTTTTTACAGCTTTCTTGCTAGCCTGTCACTAAGCACCCACACTAAACTACACTGTTTTCTTCCCCCTATACTGGCGCCCCCGGAGCCCCCCGCAACTAAAGTTAGTAACCCCTAAACTGCCGCTCCTAGACCCCGCCGCACTCTTATAAATGTATTAACCCCTAAACCGCCGCTCCAGGACACCGCCGCAACCTACATTATACCTAGTAACCCCTATCCTGCCCCCTATACCGTCGCCCTCTATAATAAAGTTATTAACCCCTATCCTACTGATCCCGCACCTCGCCGCAACTAAATAAATAGTTTAACCCCTAAACCGCCGCTCCCTGACCCCGCCGCAACCTATATTAAACTTATTAACCCATAATCTGCCCCCCCTACACCGTCGCCACCTATTATACATTTATTAACCCCTATCCTGCCCCCCACTACACCGCCGCCACTGTAATAAAATTATTAATCCCTAAACCTAAGTCTAACACTAACCCTAACACCCCCCTAACTTAAATATTAATTAAATAAATCTAAATAATATTTCTATTATGAACTAAATTAATTCTATTTAAAACTAAATACCTTTAAAATAAACCCTAATATAGCTACAATATAAATAATAATTATATTGTAGCTATGTTAGGATTTATTTTTATTTTACAGGCAAATTTAAATTTATTTTAACTAGGTACAATAGCTATTAAATAGTTATTAACTATTTAATAGCTTACCTAGCTAAAATAAAGAGAAATTAACCTGTAAAATAAAAACTAACCTAAGTTACAATTACACCTAACACTACACTATACTTTAATAAATTATTCCTATTTAAAACTAAATACTTACCTGTAAAATAAACCCTAAGATAGCTACAATGTAATTAATAATTACATTGTAGCTATCTTAGGATTTATATTTATTTTACAGGTAACTTTGTATTTATTTTAGCTAGTTAGAATAGTTATTAAATAGTTATTAACTATTTAATAACTACCTAGCTAAAAGAAATACAAAATTACCTGTAAAATAAATCCTAACCTAAGTTACAATTAAACCTAACACTACACTATCATTACATTAATTAAATAAATTACCTACAAATAACTACAATTAAATACAATTACATAAACTAACTAAAGTACAAAAAATAAAAAAAGCTAAGTTACAAAATATAAAAAAAATAAGTTACAAACATTTCAAAAATATTACAACAATTTTAAGATACTTACACCTAATCTAAGCCCCCTAATAAAATAACAAAGCCCCCCAAAATAAAAAAATGCCCTACCCTATTCGAAATTTAAAAAGTTCAAAGCTCTTTTACCTTACCAGCCCTTAAAAGGGCCTTTCGTGGGGCATGCCCCAAAAAATTCAGCTCTTTTGCCTGTAAAAGAAAAATACAACCCCCCCCAACATTAAAACCCACCACCCACATACCCCTAATCTAACCCAAACCCCCCTTAAAAAAACCTAACACTAATCCCCTTAAGATCATCCTACCTTGAGTCGTCTTCACTCAGCCGAGCAGCGATGGAACTGAAGAGGAGATCCGGAGCGGCAGAAGTCATCATCCAAGGGGCGCTGAAGAAATCTTCCATCCGATGAAGTGATCCTCCAAGCGGCGCTGAAGAAGTCTTCGATCCGGGCGATGTCATCTTCCAAGCGGGGTCGTCAATCTTCTTCTTCAGGATCCATCTTCATTCCGCCGACGCGGAACATCCTTCTTTCCCGACGGACTACCGACGAATGAAGGCTCCTTTAAGGGACATCATCCAAGATGGCGTCCCTTCAATTTCGATTGGATGATAGGATTCTATCGGAACAGCCAATAGAATGCGAGCTCAATCTGATTGGCTGATTGGATCAACCAATCGGATTGAACTTCAATCTGATTGGCTGATTCAATCAGCCAATCAGATTTTTCCTACCTTAATTCCGATTGGCTGATAGAATCCTATCAGCCAATCGGAATTGAAGGGACGCCATCTTGGATGACGTCCCTTAAAGGAGCCTTCATTCGTCGGTAGTCCGTCGGGAAAGAAGGATGTTCCGCGTCGGCGGAATGAAGATGGATCCTGAAGAAGAAGATTGAAGACCCCACTTGGAAGATGACATCGCCCGGATCGAAGACTTCTTCAGCGCCGCTTGGAGGATCACTTCATCGGATGGAAGATTTCTTCAGCACCCCTTGGATGATGACTTCTGCCACTCCGGATCTCCTCTTCAGTTCCATCGCTGCTCGGCTGAGTGAAGATGACTCAAGGTAGGATGATCTTCAGGGGGTAGTGTTAGGTTTTTTTTAAGGGGGGTTTGGGTTAGATTAGGGGTATGTGGGTGGTGGGTTTTAATGTTGGGGGGGTTGTATTTTTCTTTTACAGGCAAAAGAGCTGAATTTTTTGAGGCATGCCCCACGAAAGGCCCTTTTAAGGGCTGGTAAGGTAAAAGAGCTTTTAACTTTTTTAATTTAGAATAGGGTAGGGCATTTTTTTATTTTGGGGGGCTTTGTTATTTTATTAAGGGGCTTAGATTAGGTGTAAGTAGCTTAAAATTGTTGTAATATTTTTTAAATGTTTGTAACTTATTTTTTTTATTTTTTGTAACTTAGCTTTTTTTATTTTTTGTACTTTAGTTAGTTTATGTAATTGTATTTAATTGTAGTTATTTGTAGGTAATTTATGTAATTAATTTAATGATAGTGTAGTGTTAGGTTTAATTGTAACTTAGGTTAGGATTTATTTTACAGGTAATTTTGTATTTCTTTTAGCTAGGTAGTTATTAAATAGTTAATAACTATTTAATAACTATTCTAACTAGCTAAAATAAATTGAAATTTGCCTGTAAAATAAAAATAAATCCTAAGATAGCTACAATGTAATTATTAATTACATTGTAGCTATCTTAGGGTTTATTTTACAGGTAAGTATTTAGTTTTAAATAGGAATAATTTATTAAAGTATAGTGTAGTGTTAGGTGTAATTGTAACTTAGGTTAGTTTTTATTTTACATGTAAATTTCTCTTTATTTTAGCTAGGTAGCTATTAAATAGTTAATAAATATTTAATAGCTATTGTACCTAGTTAAAATAAATTTAAATTTGCCTGTAAAATAAAAATAAATCCTAAGATAGCTACAATGTAATTATTAATTACATTGTAGCTATCTTAGGGTTTATTTTACAGGTAAGTATTTAGTTTTAAATAGGAATAATTTATTAAAGTATAGTGTAGTGTTAGGTGTAATTGTAACTTAGGTTAGTTTTTATTTTACAGGTAAATTTCTCTTTATTTTAGCTAGGTTAGGGTTTATTTTAAAGGTAAGTATTTAGTTTTAAATAGGATTAATTTAGTTCATAATAGAAATATTATTTAGATTTATTTAATTAATATTTAAGTTAGGGGGGTGTTAGGGTTAGTGTTAGACTTAGGTTTAGGGGTTAATAATTTTATTACAGTGGCGGCGGTGTAGTGGGGGGCAGGATAGGGGTTAATAAATTTATTACAGTGGCGACGGTGTAGGGGAGGCAGGATAGGGGTTAATAAATTTATTACAGTGGCGACGGTGTAGGGGGGCAGGATAGGGGTTAATAAATTTAATATAGGTTGCGGCGGGGTCAGGGAGCGGCAGTTTAGGGGTTAATACATATATTATAGTTGCGGCGGGGTCAGGGAGCGGCGGTTTAGGGGTTAATACATATATTATAGTTGCGGCGGGGTCAGGGAGCGGCGGTTTAAGGGTTAATACATATATTATAGTTGCGGCGGGGTCAGGGAGCGGCGGTTTAGGGGTTAATACATATATTATAGTTGCGGCGGGGTCAGGGAGCGGCGGTTTAGGGGTTAGCATGTTTATTATAGCTTGCTGTGGGCTTCCGGGAGCGGCGGTTTAGGGGGTAAATACTTTATTTACTTGCGGCGGTGTAGGGGGGACAGATTAGGGGTGTTTGGACTCGGGGTACATGTTAGGGTGTTAGGTGCAGACATCTCCCATAGGAATCAATGGGATGTCTGTCTGCAGCGAACATGAACTTTCGCTATGGTCAGACTCCCATTGATTCCTATGGGATCCGCCGCCTCCAGGGCGGCGGATTGAAAACCAGGTACGCTGGGCCGTAAAAGTGCCGAGCGTACCTGCTAGTTTTTTGATAACTAGCAAAAGTAGTCAGATTGTGCCGCACTTGTGTGCGGAACATCTGGAGTGATGTAAGAATCGATCTGTGTCGGACTGAGTCCGGCGGATCGAAGATTACGTCACTAAATTCTACTTTTGCCGGTATCTAGGGCTTGATAACTAAGGCGAATCAGCCTCGCCACAAATACGCTGCGGAATTCCAGCGTATTTGAGGTTGACGGCTTGATAACTACCCCCCATTGATTCAAATGGAGGAGCCTGTAAAGCCCTCAGAACCAAATTAAGACTCCAAGGAGGAGAAATTGACTTAATGACAGGCTTAATACGAATTAAAGCCTGTACAAAACAGTGTATATCAGGAAGTATAGCAATCTTTCTGTGAAATAAAACAGAAAGAGCGGAGATTTGTCCTTTCAAGGAACTTGCAGACAAACCCTTATCCAAACCATCCTGAAGAAACTGCAAAATTCTAGGAATTCTAAAAGAATGCCAGGAGAATTTATGAGAAGAACACCATGAAATGTAAGTCTTCCAAACTCTATAATAAATCTTTCTAGAGACAGATTTACAAGCTTGTAACATAGTATTAATCACTGAATCAGAGAAACCTCTATGACTTAGAACTAAGAGTTCAATTTCCATACCTTCAAATTTAATGATTTGAGATCCTGATGGAAAAACGGACCTTGAGATAGTAGGTCCGGCCGTAACGGAAGTGGCCAAGGCGGGCAACTGGACATCCGAACCAGATCCACATACCAAAACCGGTGTGACCATGCTGGAGCCACCAGCAACACAAAAGATTGTTTCATGATGATTTTGGAAATCACCCTTGGAAGGAGAACTAGAGGCGGGAAGATGTAAGCAGGTTGATAACACCAAGGAAGTGTCAGCGCATCCACTGCTTCCGCCTAAACATCCCTGGACCTGGACAGGTATCTGGGAAGTTTCTTGTTTAGATGAGAGGGCATGAGATCTATCGCTGGAAGCCCCCACATCTGAACAATCTGAGAAAACACATCTGGATGGAGAGACCACTCCCCTGGATGTAAAGTCTGGCGGCTGAGATAATCCGCCTCCCAATTGTCTACACCTGGGATATGTACCGCAGAGATTAGACAGGAGCTAGATTCCGCCCAAGCAAGTATCCGAGATACTTCTTTCATAGCTTGGTGACTGTGAGTCCCACCCTGATGATTGACATAAGCCACAGTTGTGATATTGTCTGTCTGAAAACAAATGAACGGTTCTCTCTTTAGTAGAGGCCAGAACTGAAGAGCCCTGAGAATTGCACGGAGTTCTAAAATATTTATTGGTAATCTCGCCTCTTGAGATTTCCAAACCCCTTGTGCTGTCAGAGACCCCCAAACAGCTCCCCAACCTGAAAGACTCGCATCTGTTGTGATCACAGTCCAGGTTGGGCGAACAAAAGAAGCCCCTTGAACCAAACGATGGTGATCTATCCACCATGTCAGAGAGTGTCGTACATTGGGATTCAAGGATATTAACTGTGATATCTTTGTATAATCCCTGCACCATTGATTCAGCATACAAAGCTGTAGAGGTCTCATGTGAAAACGAGCAAAGGGGATCGCGTCCGATGCTGCAGTCATGAGACCTAAAACTTCCATGCACATAGCCACTGAAGGGAATGACTGAGACTGAAGGAGCCGACATGCTGCGACCAATTTTAAATGTCTCTTGTCTGTTAGAGACAGAGTCATGGACACTGAATCTATCTGGAAGCCTAAAAAGGTGACCCTTGTCTGAAGAATCAAGAAACTTTTTAGTAAATTGATCCTCCAACCATGTTTCCGAAGAAACAACACTAGTTGATTCGTGCGAGATTCTGCAGTATGTAAAGACTGAGCTAGTACCAAGATATCGTCCAAATAAGGAAACACCGCAATACCCTGTTCTCTTATTACAGATAGTAGGGCACCCAGAACCTTTGAAAAGATTCTTGGAGCTGTTGCTAGGCCAAATGGAAGAGCAACAAATTGGTAATGCTTGTCTAGAAAAGAGAATCTCAGAAACTGATAGTGTTCTGGATGAATCGGAATATGAAGGTATGCATCCTGCAAGTCTATTGTGGACATATAATGTCCTTGCTGAACAAAAGGCAGAATAGTCCTTATAGTCACCATCTTGAAAGTTGGTACTCTTACATAACGATTCAAAATTTTCAGATCCAGAACTGGTCTGAACAAATTTTCTTTCTTTGGTACAATGAATAGGTTTGAATAAAACCCCAAACCTTGTTCCTGAGGAGGAACTGGCATGATTACCCCTGAAGACTCCAGGTCTGAAACACACTTCAGAAAAGCCTGAGCTTTTACTGGATTTACAGGAATGCGTGAGAGAAAAAATCTTCTCACAGGAAGTCTTACTTTGAATCCTATTCGATACCCTTGAGAGACAATGCTCTGAACCCAATGATTTTGGACAGATTTTATCCAAAAATCCTTGAAAAACCTTAATCTGCCCCCTACCAGCTGAGCTGGAATGAGGGCCGCACCTTCATGCGGACTTAGGAGCAGACAATGGGGGGTAGTTATCAAGCCGTCTACTTTTCTGCCTTCGCCGGCCCAATACGCCCGCCTAAGCTCGCCTACCTTCGCCGCCGCGGACCTTGAATACGTTCGCCTAAGTTATCAAATAAAGCTGTCAAAAAACCGCGGGGCAATGAGCAGCGGACTGTGAGAGTTATCACTCATCCGATCTCGCTGCTCTTCGGCTTTTTCCCAGCTTTATTGCTAGCCTGTCACTAAGCACTCACACTAACTACACTGTTCTATCCCTATACCGGCGCCCCCGGAGCCCCCCGCAACTCAATAAAGTTACTAACCCCTAAACCGCCGCTCCTAGACCCTGCCGCAACTCTGATAAATGTATTAACCCCTAAACCGCCGCTCCCGGACACCGCTGCCACCTACATTATACCTAGTAACCCCTATCCTGCCCCCCCTACACCGTCGCCCTCTATAATAAAGTTATTAACCCCTATCCTGCTGATCCCGCACCTCGCCGCAACTAAATAAATAGTTTAACCCCTAAACCGCCGCTCCCTGAACCCGCCGCAACCTATATTAAACCTATTAACCCCTATCCTGCCCCCCCTACACCGTCTTCACCTATAATAAATATATTAACCCCTATCCTGCCCCCCACTACACCGCCGCCACTGTAATAAAATTATTAACCCCTAAACCTAAGTCTAACCCTAACCCTAACGCCCCCCTAACTTAAATATTAATTAAATAAATCTAAATAATATTTCTATTATGAACTAAATTAATCCTATTTAAAACTAAATACTTACCTTTAAAATAAACCCTAATATAGCTACAATATAAATAATAATTATATTCTAGCTATCTTAGGATTTATTTTTATTTTACAGGCAACTTTCAATTTATTTTAACTAGGTACAATAGCTATTAAATAGTTATTAACTATTTAATAGCTTACCTAGCTAAAATAAACTGAAATTTACCTGTAAAATAAATCCTAACCTAAGTTATAATTACACCTAACACTACACTATACTTTAATAAATTATTCCTATTTAAAACTAAATACTTACCTGTAAAATAAACCCTAATATAGCTACAATATAAATAATAATTATATTGTAGCTATCTTAGGATTTATATTTATTTTACAGGTAACTTTGTATTTATTTTAGCTAGTTAGAATAGTTATTAAATAGTCATATATTAGGGTTTATTTTACAGGTAAGTATTTAGTTTTAAATAGGAATCATTTATTAAAGTATAGTGTAGTGTTAGGTGTAATTATAACTTAGGTTAGGATTTATTTTAAAGGTAAATTTCAGTTTATTTTAGCTAGGTAAGCTATTAAATAGTTAATAACTATTTAATAGCTATTGTACCTAGTTAAAATAAATTGAAAGTTGCCTGTAAAATAAAAATAAATCCTAAAATAGCTAGAATATAATTATTATTTATATTGTAGCTATATTAGGGTTTATTTTAAAGGTAAGTATTTAGTTTTAAATAGGATTAATTTAGTTAATAATAAAAATATTATTTAGATTTATTTAATTAATATTTAAGTTAGGGGGGCGTTAGGGTTAGTGTTAGACTTAGGTTTAGGGGTTAATAATTTTATTACAGTGGCGGCGGCATAGTGGGGGACAGGATAGGGGTTAATAAATTTATTATAGGTGGCGACGGTGTAGGGGGGGCAGATTAGGGGTTAATAAATTTATTATAGGTGACAACGGTGTAGGGGGGGCAGATTAGGGGTTAATAAATTTATTATAGGTGGCGACGGTGTAGGGGGGGCAGATTAGGGGTTAATAAATTTATTATAGGTGGCGACGGTGTAGGGGGGGCAGATTAGGGGTTAATAAATTTATTATAGGTGGCGACGGTGTAGGGGGGGCAGGATAGGGGTTAATACACTTAATATAGTTTGCTGCGGGTTCAGGGAGCGGCGGTTTAGGGGTTAATACATTTATTATAGTTGCGGTGGGCTCCGGGAGCAGCGGTTTAGGGGTTAATATGTATAGAGTAGCTTGCGGTGGGCTCCGGGAGCGGCGGTTTAGGGGGTAATAACTTTATTTAGTTGCGGCGGTGTAGGGGGGGCAGATTAGTGGTGTTTAGACTCGGGGTACATGTTAGGGTGTTAGGTGCAGACAGCTCCCATAGAAATCAATGGGATGTCTGTCAGCAGCGAACTTGTACTTTCGCTATGGTCAGACTCCCATTGATTCCTATGGGATCCGCCGCCTCCAGGGGTGGCGGTTTGAAAACCAGGTACGCTGGGCCGTAAAAGTGCCGAGCGTACCTGCTAGTCATTTGATAACTAGCAAAAGTAGTGAGATTGTGCCGCACTTGTGTGCGGAACATCTGGAGTGACGTAAGAATCGATCTGTGTCGGACTGAGTCCGGCGGATCGAAGTTTACGTCACAAAATTCTACTTTTGCCGGTCTCGAGCCTTTGATAACTAAGGCGAATCAGCCTCGCCACAAATACGCTGCGGAATTCCAGAGTATTTGAGGTTGACGGCTTGATAACTACCCCCCTTTGGTTTCCTAAATGGCTTGGATTTATTCCAATTTGAGGAAGGCTTCTAACTGGAAGCAGATTCCTTGGGAGGAGGATTGAGTTTTTCTGACGAAAGGAACGAAAACGGTTAGAAGCCTTAGATTTACCCTTAGGTTTTTTATCCTGAGGCAAAAAAACTCCTTTTCCTCCAGTGATAGTTGAAATAATAGAATCCAACTGAGAACCAAATAAATTATTACCTTGGAAAGAAAGAGATAGTAATCTAGATTTAGATGTCATATCAGCATTCCAAGATTTAAGCCACAAAGCTCTTCTAGCTAATACAGCTAAAGACATGGATCTAACATCAATTTTGATAATATCAAAAATGGCATCACAAATAAAATGATTAGCATGTTGCAGTAAGCGAACAATGCTAGATATGTCAGCATCCAATTCATGTTGCGCTAAATTTTCCAACCAGAAAGTTGATGCAGCCGCAACATCACCCAAAGAAATAGCAGGTCTGAGAAGATGACCTGAATATAAATAGGCCTTCCTTAGATAAGATTCAAGCTTCCTATCTAAAGGATCCTTAAAGGAAGTGCTATCTTCCATAGGAATAGTGGTACGTTTAGCAAGAGTAGAAATAGCCCCATCAACTTTGGGGATCTTTTCCCAAAACTCTATAGATTTTGCTGGTAAAGGATACAATCTCCTAAACCTTGAAAAAGGAATAAAGGAAGTACCTGGCTTATTCCATTCCTTAGAAATCATATCAGAAATAGCCTCAGGAATGGGAAAAACACCTGGGGAAACCACAGGAAGTTTAAAAACAGCATTTAAACGTTTATTACACTGAACGTCAATAGGACTGGTTACCTCAATATCCAAAGTAATTAACACTTCTTTTAATAAAGAACGCATATACTCTATTTTAAATAAATAAGTAGATTTGTCAGTGTCAAAATCTGAGGAAGGATCTTCTGTTTCAGATAGATCCTCATCAGAAGAGGATGAATTATTATGTTGTTGGTCATTTGAAATTTCATCAGCTAAATGAGAAGTTTTAAAAGACCTTTTACGTTTACTAGAAGGTGGAAATGCAGACAAAGCCTTCATAATAGATTCAGAAACAAATTCTTTAAAATTTACAGGTATATCATGCACATTAGAAGTTGAAGGAACTGCAACTGGCAATGTACTATTACTGATAGAAACACTATCTGCATGTAAAAGTTTATCATGATAACTATTACAAATGACATTTGGTGGAATAATTTCTACAATTTTACAACAAATGCACTTAGCTTTGGTAGAACCGATGTCAGGCACCAATGTTCCAGCAGAAACTTCTGAGACAGGATCAGATTGGGACATCTTGCTCAATGTAAGAGAAAAAACAACATATAAAGCAAAATTATCTATTTCCTTAAATGACAGTTTCAGGAATGGGAAAAAATGCAAAAGCATAGGCCTCTTGATAGAAAAGAAAGCAGGAGGCAAACAACAATGGGGTATTGAAATAATGAAGAAAAAATTGGCGCCAAGTATGACGCACAACGTAACGTAAACTTTTTTGGCGGCAAAAATGACCGGAAATGACACACTTGCGTCACTAATGATGCTGCCGTGTGAAAGGTCTCAACGTCACGTATGACGCCGGAAATGACGAAGTTGCGTCAAAAACGTAATTTCCCGCGCCAAAAAAGTTTGCGCCAAAAATGACGTAATAAAGTCTAACATTTGACGCACTCGCTGGCCTAATACCCGCAAATGCAAAAAGTAGTCAAATTGAAAAAGACTAAACCCCAGGTAAGAAATAAATTTCTTAAAGTGTTTATATTCCCAAATATGAAACTGACAGTCTGCAGAAGGAAATACATGTACAATACATATATTTAGAACTTTATATAATTTGCATAAAGTGCCAAACCATAGCTGAGAGTGTCTTAAGTAAATGAAAACATACTTACCAAAAGACACCCATCCACATATAGCAGATAGCCAAACCAGTACTAAAACAGTTCTTAGTAGAGGTAATGGTAAATTTGAAAGTATATCGTCGATCTGAAAAGGGAGGTAGGAGATGAATCTCTATGACCGATAACAGAGAACCCATGAAAAAGACCCCCATTAGAGAAATCATCGTATTCAATAGGTGATACTCCCTTCACGTCCCTCTGACATTCGCTGTACTCTGAGAGGAATCAGGCTTCAACAATGCTGAGAAGCGCATATCAACGTAGAAATCTTAGCACAAACTTACTTCACCACCTCCATAGGAGGCAAAGTTTGTAAAAACTGAATTGTGGGTGTGGTGAGGGGTGTATTTATAGGCATTTTGAGGTTTGGGAAACTTTGCCCCTCCTGGTAGGATTGTATATCCCATATGTCACTAGCTCATGGACTCTTGCCAATTACATGAAAGAAAGAAAAATTATTTTATACAGTCTTTTGTGAACAAGAATAAAACTTTAAGAATCTGAGGAGTATAATTCATCCAAACAGGAATAGAGTATAGGTGTCCTCTTACCGGAAATTACCTCAATAGTATGAGGTAATGTATAGTCACATAGGTATTGTTGTGGGTTGATGGTCTGTGGTTCAATTCTCGTCGCTGCTGAGGTTAGATTCTTCAGTACAGCCTTGTGTATGGTAATCCACTTTGAGAAACTTCCAAGAACTTGGGCTGAAGTCCTGGTGACTCTTGTTAGTATGGTATTACCATCAGGTGATCCTTCCCAGATATCTCAATAGGAGGTATATAGAGGAAAAAAAGGAAATAGCATAGCGTAATATTGTTAGCAATAAATGTTTATTTACAATATACAAGATAGGAATTACACTCACATGTAGTACCCTCAATCAAATATGAGGTAATTCTTTGCGCATCACAGAGTGTAAATACATAGGCAAAGCATGCTTCTGTAGAGTAGCGTGAGATGGAGGGCTAGCTCAGTCAAGTGAGTAAATCCAACAGTGTCACTGTATCAGAGTTCATTAAATGATGGTTTCAAAAACATTTAGTCTGATGAGGCAATATGCCTAAAATATACCACTGAAGGTCAGTTTTGATGGTTCTTTATAAAAGCAAAATATTTGTATAAAAATTGTTGTAGTATAGCTGGTGGAGCAGACAAAACTAATTGTCGCTATTGCTAGAAACAGTATAGTTGATAACAGTATGTAACAACTGAATGTGCAAACAAAGAGTACAAGATTGGTCCAAACTGTGGACTCGGTATGCCTGTTAAAAATATATATATAAATCAAAGGTTCAAATTGGAATCCCAATTATGGACTCTGTGTAACACAAGAGATATATATACAAATATGTGCTGGGTCCCACTGGTGGACCAGGTGTGGTGAGGTAAGCTCCGACCGTCTGCAGCAGGTCGGATATATCAATGCAGTGAAACCCAAACAGCTCTTAACAGAGCAAATACACAGCCGCTTGGCTGATTGTGCGTGGGAGCGGTAAAGTATACTAGCAAAAGACCGCCGGTTCACAATTCAAGTAAGCGAAAGGAAATTGTACTGCCACACCAAAAAAGCCTTACGCGTTTCGAAGTTTCACATACTTCTTCGTCAGAGGCGATGTGCAGTACGGTGTAATCGGTGAGTTAAAAAGAAGCTGGGTGGGCGTGTTTCCTTTCGCTTACGTGTGACGTCATACGTTATGTATGCAACCGGGCCAATGAGAGAAAAAGTTTCTCGGTCTCTATAGGCAACGAGTGTAATGTGTTTTAGTACAGAGACTGCCTTAATTTAGACAATATTATCGTTTAGAGTCTTCTATACAAATATCCTAATTTCACAATAAAGTGTTAGAAATTCTCATTTTAACACTGAGGATATATAAATAATTTAATGTGGTGAATGCAATGAGAATGGAATGTCCAGAGTCTGTGTACTGTATGGAACATTGCTACTGGATACAAACTCTATCTACTGGGGTCTAATATTGATAATAGCATGACAAATGGTTACTATAAGGTTGCCAATAAACAGGTCCCAAGAATACTAGTGATGTGCTAGTGGGCTACATCCTGACTGTATCTGCTGCCTAGTGTTTTGGGCTACATACAGGAATGATATTTGGGGACTTTTAATAGTAAAGGAATGAGTAGGTCTAAATAAAATAGTGAAGATGACTTTATAGTTTTTCCTATAGTTGAAAAGTGACTCAGACCTTATAGGATATGCGTTCTAACTTCACTTGCAGAACTAATAAGAATTAGACTGCCTGGTATGGTTTATGGTCAAAACTCGAATATGGGCTTAATAGATAATGAGAAAGAGGTGTTTCTCTGTTCTATTGTGATGGGCCACCCTGATGTTTTCTGGGGTGGGAAAAAAAAAAAAAGGATTATTTTACAGAAAAGCCACTAGGTCTATATCCTCGTTGAGACCCATTGGTGCCATTGTACCCATATAATGGATCCAAAATGACTCTCTCTGTCTGAGTCTGCGGAATCTATCTCCTCCTCTTGAGGAAACCACCACATGTTCTAAAATGGTGCCTCTTAAGAGACTTGGATCCTGCTGGTGAGTTAGTTTAAAATGTCTGGAGAGGCTGTGGTCTTTGTACCCCTCTTCTATGTTTTTCAAATGTTCAAGAAGCCTAGTTTTGTAGGTTCTCTTGGTGCGACCTATATACTGGAACCCACACGGACATTCCAAAAGATAGACCACAAATGTGGTTTTGCAGTTAATGAGTCTATTGACTATACACTTTTTTTCGGGGAAAGATCTGGACTTTATTATTTTGGTTGTTTTTTTTTTGCGTTATAGGCATGCTCGCACCCTTTGCAGTTAAGTCTGTTGCATTTAAAAAAAAACTTTACTTTTATCAGTGAGCCAATTATCTCCTGTGCTTTGTTTGATCTGACTTGGTGCCAGCATTTGTTTGAAGTTTTGGTTTCTCCTGAAGATTATTTTTGGAGTGGCCCCTATTATATTTTTCAGAAGTGTGTCCTGTTGCAGGATGGGCCAGTATTTATTTTTTTGGGTGATTTTTTTTATCTCTGGTGCTGCTTCATTGTAGTTTGTGATCATGGTAATATTTTGAGTGCCTTGTATCCCTATTTCACTTTTGCCTTTCAGAAGTGTATCTCTATTCAGATTTCTTACTTTTTTCTGGCAGTTTTCTACTAGCTGTTTAGGGTACTTCTTTTGAATGAATTTTTGTTTAAAAATCTCTGATTCTTTGTTGTAGTCACTGATCTTTGAGCAGTTCCTTCTGACTCATTGGAACTGGCCATATGGGATGTTGTTAATCCATGGACGGTGATGGCTACTATCTGCTTGCAGGTATCCATTGCAATCGGTCTTCTTGGTATAAAGTTTTGTCATAATGGTTTCATTTTCATGGAAGAGTGTTAAATCCAAAAATTCTATGCAAACAGAAGACACTTTTGAGGGGAATTGGAGGTTGAGTGTGTTATTATTGATGAATTTGATGAACTCCTGGCATTTTTCATCATCTCCATTCCATATAACTATGATATCATCTATGTACCACCCCCACCAGAATATATTGGTACTGTAGGGATTGTTGGTATAAATGTGCATAGTCTCCCATTCCCCCATATAGAGATTAGCATAACTGGGGGCCATGGTAGTCCCCATGGCTGTCCCGCTGATCTGGAGAAAGAACTTCCCATCAAAGGTGAAATAGTTCTTTTCTAACACAAATCTGATGCTGTCAAGAATGAATAATTGGTGAATTTCAGACAGCGTGGTCCTTTTCAGAACATGGGATAAGGTCTGTATTCCTAGTTCATGGGGAATACAAGTATTTAGGGAGGACACGTCTAGTGTCTCACTGATAAAAGTAAATTTTTTTTTTAAATGCAACAGACTTAACTGCAAAGGGTGCGAGCATGCCTATAACCCAAAAAAAAACAATCAAAATAATAAAGTCCAGAACTTTCCCCGAAAAAAAGAGTATAGTCCATAGACTCACCAACTGCAAAGCCACATTTGTGGTCTATCTTTTGGAATGTCCGTGTGGGTTCCAGTATATAGGTCGCACCAAGAGAACCTACAAAACTAGGCTTCTTGAACATTTGAAAAACATAGAAGAGGGGTACAAAGACCACAGCCTCTCCAGACATTTTAAACTAACTCACCAGCAGGATCCAAGTCTCTTAAGAGGCACCATTTATCCCTATATACTTGTATTCCCCATGAACTAGGAATACAGACCTTATCCCATGTTCTGAAAAGGACCACGCTGTCTGAAATTCACCAATTATTCATTCTTGACAGCATCAGATTTGTGTTAGAAAAGAACTATTTCACCTTTGATGGGAAGTTCTTTCTCCAGATCAGCGGGACAGCCATGGGGACATGGTTGTCCTCATGGCCGTCCCGCTGATCTGGAGAAAGAACTTCCCATCAAAGGTGAAATAGTTCTTTTCTAACACAAATCTGATGCTGTCAAGAATGAATAATTGGTGAATTTCAGACAGCGTGGTCCTTTTCAGAACATGGGATAAGGTCTGTATTCCTAGTTCATGGGGAATACAAGTATATAGGGATAAATGGTGCCTCTTAAGAGACTTGGATCCTGCTGGTGAGTTAGTTTAAAATGTCTGGAGAGGCTGTGGTCTTTGTACCCCTCTTCTATGTTTTTCAAATGTTCAAGAAGCCTAGTTTTGTAGGTTCTCTTGGTGCGACCTATATACTGGAACCCACAAGGACATTCCAAAAGATAGACCACAAATGTGGCTTTGCAGTTGGTGAGTCTATGGACTATACACTTTTTTTTTCGGGGAAAGTTCTGGACTTTATTATTTTGGTTGTTTTTTTTTTTGGGTTATAGGCATGCTCGCACCCTTTGCAGTTAAGTCTGTTGCATTTTAAAAAAAACTTTACTTTTATCAGTGAGCCAATTATCTCCTGTGCTTTGTTTGATCTGACTTGGTGCCAGCATTTGTTTGAAGTTTTGGTTTCTCCTGAAGATTATTTTTGGAGTGGCCCCTATTATATTTTTCAGAAGTGTGTCCTGTTGCAGGATGGGCCAGTATTTATTTTTTTGGGTGATTTTTTTGATCTCTGGTGCTGCTTCATTGTAGGTTGTGATCATGGTAATATTTTGAGTGCCTTGTATCCCTTTTTCACTTTTGCCTTTCAGAAGTGTATCTCTATTCAGATTTCTTACTTTTTTCTGGCAGTTTTCTACTAGCTGTTTAGGGTACTTCTTTTGAATGAATTTTTGTTTAAAAATCTCTGATTCTTTGTTGTAGTCACTGATCTTTGAGCAGTTCCTTCTGACTCATTGGAACTGGCCATGTGGGATATTGTTAATCCATGGACGGTGATGGCTACTATCTGCTTGCAGGTATCCATTGCAATCGGTCTCCTTGGTATAAAGTTTTGTCATAATGGTTTCATTTTCGTGGAAGAGTGTTAAATCCAAAAATTCTATGCAAACAGAAGACACTTTTGAGGGGAATTGGAGGTTGAGTGTGTTATAATTGATGAATTTGATGAACTCCTGGCATTTTTCATCATCTCCATTCCATATAACTATGATATCATCTATGTACCACCCCCACCAGATGATATTGGTACTGTAGGGATTGTTGGTATAAATGTGCATAGTCTCCCATTCCCCCATATAGAGATTAGCATAACTGGGGGCCATGGTTGTCCCCATGGCCGTCCCGCTGATCTGGAGAAAGAACTTCCCATCAAAGGTGAAATAGTTCTTTTCTAACACAAATCTGATGCTGTCAAGAATGAATAATTGGTGAATTTCAGACAGCGTGGTCCTTTTCAGAACATGGGATAAGGTCTGTATTCCTAGTTCATGGGGAATACAAGTATATAGGGATAAATGGTGCCTCTTAAGAGACTTGGATCCTGCTGGTGAGTTTGTTTAAAATGTCTGGAGAGGCTGTGGTCTTTGTACCCCTCTTCTATGTTTTTCAAATGTTCAAGAAGCCTAGTTTTGTAGGTTCTCTTGGTGCGACCTATATACTGGAACCCACACGGACATTCCAAAAGATAGACCACAAATGTGGCTTTGCAGTTGGTGAGTCTATGGACTATACACTTTTTTTCGGGGAAAGTTCTGGACTTTATTATTTTGATTGTTTTTTTTTGGGTTATAGGCATGCTCGCACCCTTTGCAGTTAAGTCTGTTGCATTTAAAAAAAAACTTTACTTTTATCAGTGAGACACTAGACGTGTCCTCCCTAAATACTTGTATTCCCCATGAACTAGGAATACAGACCTTATCCCATGTTCTGAAAAGGACCACGCTGTCTGAAATTCACCAATTATTCATTCTTGACAGCATCAGATTTGTGTTAGAAAAGAACTATTTCACCTTTGATGGGAAGTTCTTTCTCCAGATCAGCGGGACAGCCATGGGGACTACCATGGCCCCCAGTTATGCTAATCTCTATATGGGGGAATGGGAGACTATGCACATTTATACCAACAATCCCTACAGTACCAATATCATCTGGTGGGGGTGGTACATAGATGATATCATAGTTATATGGAATGGAGATGATGAAAAATGCCAGGAGTTCATCAAATTCATCAATAATAACACACTCAACCTCCAATTCCCCTCAAAAGTGTCTTCTGTTTGCATAGAATTTTTGGATTTAACACTCTTCCACGAAAATGAAACCATTATGACAAAACTTTATACCAAGGAGACCGATTGCAATGGATACCTGCAAGCAGATAGTAGCCATCACCAACCATGGATTAACAACATCCCATATGGCCAGTTCCAATGAGTCAGAAGGAACTGCTCAAAGATCAGTGACTACAACAAAGAATCAGACTTTAAAACAAAAATTCATTCAAAAGAAGTACCCTAAACAGCTAGTAGAAAACTGCCAGCAAAAAGTAAGAAATCTGAATAGAGATACACTTCTGAAAGGCAAAAGTGAAAAAGGGATACAAGGCACTCAAAATATTACCATGATCGCAACCTACAATGAAGCAGCACCAGAGATCAAAAAAATCCCCCAAAAAAATAAATACTGGCCCATCCTGCAACAGGACACACTTCTGAAAAATACAATAGGGGCCACTCCAAAAATAATCTTCAGGAGAAACCAAAACTTCAAACAAATGCTGGCACCAAGTCAGATCAAACAAAGCACAGGAGATAATTGGCTCACTGATAAAAGTAAAGTTTTTTTTTAAATGCAACAGACTTAACTGCAAAGGGTGCGAGCATGCCTATAACCCAAAAAAAACAACCAAAATAATAAAGTCCAGAACTTTCCCCGAAAAAAAGTGTATAGTCAAAAGACTCACCAACTGCAAAACCACATTTGTGGTCTATCTTTTGGAATGTCCGTGTGGGTTCCAGTACATAGGTCGCACCAAGAGAACCTACAAAACTAGGCTTCTTGAAGATTTGAAAAACATAGAAGAGGGGTACAAAGACCACAGCCTCTCCAGACATTTTAAACTAACTCACCAGCAGGATCCAAGTCTCTTAAGAGGCACCATTTTAGAACATGTGGTGGTTTCCTCAAGAGGAGGAGATAGATTCCGCAGACTCAGACAGAGAGAGTCATTTTGGATCCATTATATGGGTACAATGGCACCAATGGGTCTTGTGACAGACCCTTCTGTCAGGACTGAAAGAGTTAACTGTGTTTAGCTTTAAGAATCTAATTTATAAAGACAGGTTTTCTGGCCTCAGCTATTGTGTGCTATAATTACATTTAAGTAATAAACAGGCCATTGTTTAATCACCCTCAGAGAACAGAGGCTAGGTGATAAGACAAGCCAAATGTGTTTAAGTTGTTATCTGCCTAAGTAAAGTATTTAAGTAATATAATTCTATTGTATCATGTCAAGGGCGCTTCTCCCTTTTATCTAATGTACAACATTCTTTCAACCCCCATCTGAGGGGGGGTCAAAAACCTGTATAAATCTGTGTGCTGCCTTCAAATAAAGTTGTTATTCTGTTTTAAACCTGAAACTGGCTGGGTTGTGAATTGCTGATTGTCTATGCAGGACATTGTTCATCTGGTATTAACCCTTGGTACACTGTTGGTACCGTAACATTGGTGGCAAGCGACGGGAGAATCCTTATCGCCCAGAAGAGCAACTACACAAGCCAGTAACCTCAGGAAGAGGGGGATTATTACAATACTGACTAAGATGGAAAGAGTACCAGGGACAGAAGGAACCAATGGGCCCAGCATAGCAGACAGAACCCCTGAAGAAGCAAGCTTTGATCGGGCGGTTAAAATAAGACTGGCATATTATGGCCCCAACCCATCTGCCGAAATTATCGACCGGGTCATAGCAGCTGTGGAGGCCAACCTACTTCGCCAAAGCGGCGCTGCAGCAGCCCAAGTCACAGCAACCCCAGTGGAAAAGGGAAAAGTAAATTTTGCAGCTTTTAAAAACTTCCTGGAAACAGAAGGAGAGATTGATGGGTACCTTGCAGATTTTGAGAGGCAATGTGCACTACACAAGGTACCCGCAGAGGACTGGGTCACGATATTATCCGGAAAATTATCCGGCCGGGCCAGTGAGGCTTTTCGGGCCATTCCAGATGAGGAAGTCGGGGATTATAATACTGTAAAAGAGGCTCTGCTCTCCAGGTATGCGGTTACACCGGAGGCATACCGGAGGCGGTTCAGAGACACTGTTAAATTGGCTGGTGATTCCTACCTTGAGTGGGCATGTAAGGTGCACCGCACAGCAGCTCACTGGATAGCGGGGTGCCAAGCCGTATCTGGGGAAGAGGTGCTGCAGCTATTCCTGTTGGAACATTGCTTCGACAAGTTACCCGCAGGAGTTCGAGAGTGGGTTCGGGACCGTAAACCCTCCACCCTGCATGAAGCGGCTCGCTTGGCAGATGAGTATACGGATGCCCGCAAACTGGACACTGCTACCACTAAGCCCCCTGCCAGAGTGGAGTACAGACCCCCAGTCACCCCAGCACCTGCCAGTTACCAACCCCCAGCACACCGCTATACCACACGGTCTCGGGCCACGAACTACCCTCAGAGAGCCTGGTTCAATTCGCGGGGCTACTCACAACCTATTCGGTGCTTTGGATGTAAGCAACTAGGGCACAAAAGACCAGAGTGTCCCCTAAACGCAGCGAACCAAGCACAGTCCTGGAGAAGACCCGCTAGCGGAATCCCACGTAATCCTCAGCCTGCGGCCCGCTACGTAGAGGCGCAAGAATGCTGGGGCATCCTACATGAGGCAGACCTTGTGCAAGCTGCCCACCGGAATAACCGGCAACTGGTTAAAGTGAATGGGAAGGAGGTCAGTGGTCTACGGGATACTGGTGCTACCATGACCTTGCTTCGAAAGAACTTGGTGTCTGAGAAACAGCACACAGGAGACACTGTGGCTGTGAGGGTAGCAGGGGGCACTGTGTTCCGCCTGCCTGTTGCCAGGGTGCATTTGGATTGGGGAGGGGGCGCTAGACCTGTGAATGTGGGGGTCATGAAGGATTTACCAGCTGATGTTCTCCTTGGAAATACCTTGGTCCCCCTTGTTTCTGCCTATGCTCCCATGGGTCCCGCTGATGTTAACCCTGTGACTACCCGTGCTCAGATCCGTGCAGCAGAGACTGACCCCCCTGCTGCTAAGCCCCAGGACGCTGAGCTCAGTAAATCTCTATCCGCTATTGATATGTGGGAGTCACGTTACAATGCGCTGATGAAGGAGAAGAGTCACGTAGAGGATAAAATGGTCACGTTAAATAATCATGTAACAGTGCTAGCGGGAGAGAAGAGGAGTGCAGAGGAAAAAGCACGTTTAGAACAGGAATCTCTGCTAGACAAGCTGCACCGACAGACTGCAGAAAACACCAGCTTGAGAGTGGAACATGAAACATTAAGGACAAACTTAGTGACACTGGAGGAGAAGCTGACGCTGGCTCATAGGGAGGTGCAGCAACTCAAGGGCACCCTATGTCAGTATGAAGGGATTGTGGATACCTATAAAGAGCAGGTACAAAAACCACGTAAAGAAGCCGATGATATTTTGAAGGACTGTTTAGCCCTAGTCGGGGCACTGAAGAGGTTGAACCCTTATTTATACAGACAGGGATTCTCTCTCATAACGGGAATACAGATGGATTGTCCCAGCAAACTGACATGCCTACCACCTCCTAGTCCGGTCATCCCCAGGTTGACCCGCAAAAGGGTCAAGCCGGGTCTGCCGGAGTGTTCCACAAGGGGGGAGCTATGTGACAGACCCTTCTGTCAGGACTGAAAGAGTTAACTGTGTTTAGCTTTAAGAATCTAATTTATAAAGACAGGTTTTCTGGCCTCAGCTATTGTGTGCTATAATTACATTTAAGTAATAAACAGGCCATTGTTTAATCACCCTCAGAGAACAGAGGCTAGGTGATAAGACAAGCCAAATGTGTTTAAGTTGTTATCTGCCTAAGTAAAGTATTTAAGTAATATAATTCTATTGTATCATGTCAAGGGCGCTTCTCCCTTTTATCTAATGTACAACATTCTTTCAACCCCCATCTGAGGGGGGGTCAAAAACCTGTATAAATCTGTGTGCTGCCTTCAAATAAAGTTGTTATTCTGTTTTAAACCTGAAACTGGCTGGGTTGTGAATTGCTGATTGTCTATGCAGGACATTGTTCATCTGGTATTAACCCTTGGTACACTGTTGGTACCGTAACAGGTCTCAACGAGGATATAGACCTAGTGGCTTTTCTGTAAAATAATCCTTTTTTGTTTCCACCCCAGAAAACATCAGGGTGGCCCATCACAATAGAACAGAGAAACGCCTCTTTCTCATTGTCTATTAAGCCCATATTCGAGTTTTGACCATAAACCATACCAGGCAGTCTAATTCTTATTAGTTCTGCAAGTGAAGTTAGAACGCATATCCTATAAGGTCTGAGTCACTTTTCACCTATAGGAAAAACTATAAAGTCATCTTCACTATTTTATTTAGATCTACTCATTCCTTTACTATTAAAAGTCCCCAAATATCGTTCCTGTATGTAGCCCAAAACACTAGGCAGCAGATACAGTCAGGATGTAGCCCACTAGCACATCACTAGTACTCTTGGGACCTGTTTATTGGCAACCTTATAGTAACCATTTGTCATGCTATTATCAATATTAGACCCCAGTAGATAGAGTTTGTATCCAGTAGCAATGTTCCATACAGTACACAGACTCTGGACATTCCATTCTCATTGCATTCACCGCATTAAATTATTTATATATCCTCAGTGTTAAAATGAGAATTTCTAACGCTTTATTGTGAAATTAGGATATTCGTATAGAAGACTCTAAACGATCATATTGTCTAAATTAAGGCAGTCTCCGTACTAAAACACATTACACTCGTTGCCTATAGAGACCGAGAAACTTTTTGTCTCATTGGCCCGGTTGAATACGTAACGTATGACGTCACACGTAAGCGAAAGGAAACATGCCCACCCAGCTTCTTTTTAACTCACCAATTACACTGTACTGCACATCGCCTCTGACAACGAAGTATGTGAAACTTCGAAACGCGTAAGGCTTTTTTGGTGTGGCAGTACAGTTTCCTTTCGCTTACTTGAATTGTGAACCGGCGGTCTTTTGCTAGTATACTTTACCGCTCCCATGCACAATCAGCCAAGCGGCTGTGTATTTGCTCCGTAAAGAGCTGTTTGGGTTTCACTGCATTGATATATCCGACCTGCTGCAGACAGTCGGAGCTTACCTCACCACACCTGTTCCACCAGTGGGACCCAGCACATATTTGTATATATATCTCTCGTGTTACATAATTGGGATTCCAATTTGAACCTTTGATTTATATATATATATTTTTAACAGGCATACCGAGTCCACAATTTGGACCAATCTTGTACTCTTTGTTTGCACATTCAGTTGTTACATACTGTTATCAACTATACTGTTTCTAACAATAGCGACAATTAGTTTTGTCTGCTCCACCAGCTATACTACAACAATTATTATACAAATATTTTGCTTTTATAAACAACCATCAAAACTGACCTTCAGTGGTATATTTTAGGCATATTGCCTCATCAAACTAAATGTTTTTGAAACCATCATTTAATGAACTCTGATACAGTGACACTGTTGGATTTACTCACTTGACTGAGCTAGCCCTCCATCTCACGCCACTCTACAGAAGCATGCTTTGCCTATGTATTTACACTCCGTGATGCGCAAAGACTTACCTCATATTTGATTGAGGGTACTACATGTGAGTGTAATTCCTATCTTGTATATTGTAAATAAACATTTAATTTTAACAATATTACGCTATGCTATTTCCTTTTTTTCCTCTATATACCTCCTATTGAGATATCTGGGAAGGATCACCTGATGTTAATACCATACTAACAAGAGTCACCAGGACTTCAGCCCAAGTTCTTGGAAGTTTCTCAAAGTGGATTACCATACACAAGGCTGTACTGAAGAATCTAACTTCAGCAGCGACGAGAATTGAACCACAGACCATCAACCCACAACAATACCTATGTGACTATACATTACCTCATACTATTGAGGTAATTTCCGGTAAGAGGACACCTATACTCTATTCCTGTTTGGATGCATTATACTCCTCAGATTCTTAAAGTTTTATTCTTGTTCACAAAAGACTGTCTAAAGACTGTATAAAATAATTTTTCTTTTTTGTAGTTGTGCAGAAGTATATAGGATTTGTTCTCTTTCTATAATAAAATAAATCCTAACCTAAGTTACAATTAAACCTAACACTACACTATCAATAAATTAATTAACTAAATTACCTACAATTACATACATTTAAATAAACTAAACTAAATTACAAAAAAAACAAACACTAAATTACAAAAAATAAAAAAAGATTACAAGAATATTAGGCTAATTACACTTACTCTAAGCCCCCTAATAAAATAAAAAAAGCCCCCCAAAATAATAAAGGTCCCTACCCTATTCTAAATTAAAAAGTAACCAGCTCTTTTACCAGCCCTTAAAAGGGCTTTTTGCGGGGCATGCCCCAAAGTAATCAACTCTTTTGCCTGTAAAAAAAAATATAACCCCCCCAACATTAAAAACCCACCACCCACATACCCCTACTCTAACCCAACCCCCCCCTTAAATAAACCTAACACTACCCCCCTGAAGATCTCCCTACCTTGAGTCATCTTCACCCAGCCGGGTCGAAGTCTTCATCCGATGGGGCAAAGAGGGCATCCAGACCGGCAGAAGTCTTCATCCTATCCGAGCAGAAGAGGACATCCAGACCGGCAGACATCTTCATCCAAGCGGCATCTTCTATCTTCACCCATCCGGAGTGGAGCGGAGCCATCTTCTTCCAGCCGACGCGGATCCATCCTCTTCAACCGACGCCTACTTGCCGAATGAAGGTTCCTTTAAAGGACGTCATCCAAGATGGCGTCCCTCGAATTCCGATTGGCTGATAGGATTCTATCAGCCAATTGGAATTAAGGTAGGAAAAATCTGATTGGCTGATTGAATCAGCCAATCAGATTCAAGTTCAATCCGATTGGCTGATCCGATCAGCCAATAGAATGCAAGCTCAATCTGATTGGCTGATGTCTGCCGGTCCGGATGTTCTCTTCTGCCCGGATAGGATGAAGACTTCTGCCGGTCTGGATGTCCTCTTCTGCCCCATCGGATGAAGACTTCGGCCCGGCTGGGTGAAGACGACTCAAGGTAGGGAGATCTTCAGGGGGGTGGTGTTAGGTTTATTTAAGGTGGGTTTGGGTTAGAGTAGGGGTATGTGGGTGGTGGGTTTTAATGTTGGGGGGGTTGTATTTTTTTTTACAGGCAAAAGAGCTGATTACTTTGGGGCATGCCCCGCAAAAAGCCCTTTTAAGGGCTGGTAAAAGAGCTGGTTACTTTTTAATTTAGAATAGGGTAGGGACCTTTATTATTTTGGGGGGCTTTTTTATTTTATTAGGGGGCTTAGAGTAGGTGTAATTAGCCTAATGTTCTTGTAATATTTTTTATTTTTTGTAATTTAGTGTTTGTTTTTTTTGGAATTTAGTTTAGTTTATTTAATTGTATGTAATTGTAGGTAATTTATTTAATTAATTTATTGATAGTGTAGTGTTAGGTTTAATTGTAACTTAGGTTAGGATTTATTTTACAGGTAATTTTGTCATTATTTTAACTAGATAGCTATTAAATATTAAATAACTATTTAATAGCTATTGTACCTAGTTAAAATAAATACAAAGTTGCCTGTAAAATAAATATAAATCCTAAAATAGCTACAATATAATTATTTGATATATTGTAGCTATATTAGGGTTTATTTTACAGGTAAGTATTTAGTTTTAAATAGGAATACTTTAGTTAATAAGATTTAATTTATTTCGTTAGATTAAAATTATATTTAATTTAGGGGGGTGTTAGGGTTAGACTTAGCTTTAGGGGTTAATACATTTATTATAGTAGCGGTGAGGTCCGGTCGGCAGATTAGGGGTTAATACTTGAAGTTAGGTGGCGGCGATGTTAGGGAGGGCAGATTAGGGGTTAATACTATTTATTATAGTGTTTGCAAGGCTGGAGTGCGGCGGTTTAGGGGTTAATACATTTATTCTAGTGGCGGCGAGGTCCGGTCGGCAGATTAGCGGTTAATACTTGAAGTTAGGTGGCGGCGATGTTAGGGAGGGCAGATTAGGGGTTAGCTTTAGGGGTTAATACATTTATTATAGTAGCGGTGAGGTCCGGTCGGCAGATTAGGGGTTAATACTTGAAGTTAGGTGGCGGCGATGTTAGGGAGGGCAGATTAGGGGTTAATACTATTTATTATAGTGTTTGCAAGGCCGGAGTGCGGCGGTTTAGGGGTTAATACATTTATTATAGTAGCGGTGAGGACCGGTCGGCAGATTAGGGGTTAATACTTGAAGTTAGGTGGCGGCGATGTTAGGGAGGGCAGATTAGGGGTTAATACTATTTATTATAGTGTTTGCAAGGTGGGAGTGCGGCGGTTTAGGGGTTAATACATTTATTCTAGTGGCGGCGAGGTCTGGTCGGCATATTAGGGGTTAATAAGTGTAGGTAAGGTAGCGGCGACGTTGGGGGGGGCAGATTAGGGGTTAATAAATATTAAAAGAAAAAGAGATCTTACAGCGCTATTGGGAGAGATGCGACCTGTGGCTCCTGTCTATAGTGGGTCCTCAGCTGCCCACAAAGATAAGGATCTAAGAGTAAGGGGTTTAGAGTGGAGCGCCAAAAGGAAAGGTCTATAGAGAATATACTATGGTAATGAGTATATATTTATCTAAACCATAGATCTAAATATGACGTGTCAAGATGTACATATAAATCAGGATAAGAGTGTACCATATAGGTTACAAGTGCAAATATAAATCAGGATAAAAGTGTACCATACAGGTTACAAGTGCAAATAGTGCAAATTACAGTACTTAAAATGCAAAAACCATAGGTCTGAATGTAACATGTATCGGGATGTACATATAAACCAAGGTAAAAATGTACCATGCAGGTTATGAATACAAATAGCAGTACAAATTACAGTACTTAAAATATAAAAATGTATTCACATAAATACACATGGATCCATGAAGACATTAAAAAGGATTAAAACAAATGACAAATTGTATGTATTCGCCAGATAAAAACAATAACAATGTATATGAGATTCGCAAGGTTAGGTTGACAGAGTAAGACTGGCAGTGAGTTAGCACTGACAGTGTGAATTTCAAAAATAGATGGCTAGTACAAATTAGTTGACAAAAGACTAACACAAAGTAACAGGTGTGTTGAAAAAAAGGGTTGAAAAAAGGAAGCAAACAGTCCAATTAGAATTGGTGTTCTGTTGTTGTGACAGTTCTCCTCATCTACTATCCAAATAATGAGTATAAATTGAAGTTGAAAAGCACAAAGTGAAAAAATTACAACGTGAAAAATAAACGAATAAAAACAGTCCAAAAATTAGGTGCTCCAAAAAATTAATCCAAAAATGTAATCCAAAAATTTAATCCAAAAATAAATCCAAAAATAACAACTAGTGTGTACACAAACTAGTGCAATCACGACAGATGTGTGTTGGTGATCACATAAAAATAGAGTAGAGTGAGAATATTGCGAAAAAAGGGGGGGTGTTTAAAGTGTCGTTAGTCGTTGATCCGATAGGTGGGAAAGTGGTATTCAAAAATAAAACAAAAAGTAAAACCGCAAAGTCCTCAAAACCATATATTGCCAACGCGTTTCGGCCCACTGATAGGGCCTTTCTCAAGACTAGTATATGGTTAGGTGAGTGAGTTCCTTTATACCCTTATGTGACCAATCAGAATATGTTGTCAATGGTGCCAAATCAGTTTGTGCCGGAAATGGTGACCTTTTGAACCGGATGTTGATATTACCGGTATCGTACCATCATATTAAAGTAAACAATATTCTACTTAATCAAATTATATTTGCTGGATATATCTTTATATAAGGTCTCAAAGCCTTAGTCCTACTTGCTTGCCCTCTATTTCTGGGTATCCTTTTGGATTTGGGCAATTATACGATAGATCCGTAAAACCGGAAGTGGAGATGTCATATGTTACGGTACCAACAGTGTACCAAGGGTTAATACCAGGGAACAACGTCCTGCATAGGGAATCAGCAATTCACAAACCAGCCAGTTTTCAGGTTTAAACAGACTATCTGCTTTATTTGAAGGCAGCACACATATTTATACACCCTGGCTTCAGGTTACAAAGGGCATTGGTTTAACAGTAAAGCAAACATATGAACAATGCATCAAACCTCTAACAATTGTCTATTCACAGGTAAAACAGATTAACATATTAAGTTAATTAACTAGGGAAGAACGTTTACTCAGACAATCTGATGTTGGGCAGTCTAGTTAACATAATCACACAAGGACACAATCAGTTTACCCAGACAGACTCCTGAGACACAATCAGATCTTAAACATACATAGAATACATCTTATTAGAGAATATAGGAACAGTTCTTATTAGCTATAAAGTCTTTTATGCCCACTTTGCTTATAGAGTCACAATTGCTCCCACAAGGGGCACTCACACCCTGTACCCATCCTGTATTTATGGATACAGGGTGACATAGACATAAGACAGAGTTATGAAAGTACATGGGGTGTCCAGCATATAAAATTCCATATTTCCATGCAGTCTCTGGGTATCCTTAAGCCCATGTACCTCCAGCCCAAAGAATGTTCCATAACAGGCCCTCCAATGTACAGTGGCGAGATTGGTTTTGTCACATCTCTCCCCTTTTCCAAACAGACTAACAGGGTATCTGACCTCCTGCCGGTCAGTGCCCTGGTTAGTCCAGCAACCCACCCATAAAACACAATTAGTAGTACAGCCCACCCACAATAAATGGTTACTACACCTGAGTACGGGGAAAACTTGTCCATGTCCAGGTGCCTCACCACAGCTGTGTGGGGGACTGGTACACTGAATTGGTGGGTTGCGAGGTGGGCAGAGACCAGCTGTACTCTGCCCGGGTGCCAGCACTACCATGGAAGTAGCCTGGTGGGAGCCTGGTTGCTGGAGGGGAAGACCGACTGCCTCCCCTTCGGATACATAGCTGTGCTGCTGGAGGGGGAGACCAATCGTCTCCCCTTTGGCTAAACAGCCGTGTTGCTGGGGGACAGGACCATCAAACTCCTCTCCCTCTGGTTTGTCAGTTTGCTGGGACAATCCATCTGTATTCCCGTTATGAGAGAGAATTCCTGTCCATACAAACAAGGGTTCAAATTCCTCAGTGCCCAGACCAGGGCCAAACAGTCCTTCAAAATCCCATCAGCTTCTTTACGAGTTTTCTGTACCTGCTCTTTATAGGTATCCACAATCCCTTCATACTGACATAGGGTGCCCTTGAGTTGCTGCACCTCACTATGAGCCAGCGTCAGCTTCTCCTCCAGTGTCACTAAGTTTGTCTTTAATGTTTCATGTTCCACTCTCAAGCTGGAGTTTTCTGCAGTCTGTCGGTGCAGCTTGTCTAGCAGAGATTCCTGTTCTAAACGTGCTTTTTCCTCTGCGCTCCTCTTCTCCTTCATCAGCGCATTGTAACGGGACCTCCACATATCAATAGCGGATAGAGATTTACTGAGCTCAGCGTCCTGGGGCTTAGCAGCAGGTGGGTCAGTCTCTGCTGCACGGATCTGGGCACGGGTAGTCACAGAGTTAACATCAGCGGGACCCATAGGAGCGTAGGCAGAAATAAGGGGGGCCAAGTCATTTCCAAGAAGAACATCAGCAGGTAAGTCCTTCTTGACCCCCACATTCACAGGTCTAGCGCCCACTCCCCAATCCAAATGTACCCTGGCAACAGGTAGGCTGAACACATCTCCCCCTGCTACCCTCACAGCCACAGTGTCTCCAGTGTACTGTTTCTCAGACACCAAGTTCTTTTGAAGCAAGGTCATGGTAGCACCAGTATCCCGTAGACCACTGACCTTCTTCCCATTCACTTTAACCAGTTGCCGGTTATTCCGGTGGGCAGCTTGCACAAGGTCTGCCTCATGTAGGATGCTCCAGCATTCTTGCGCCTCTACGTAGCGGGCCGCAGGCTGAGGATTACGTGGGATTCCGCCGGCAGGTCTTCTCCAGGACTGCGCTTGGTTCGCTGCGTTTAGGGGACACTCTGGTCTTTTGTGCCCTAGTTGCTTACATCTAAAGCACCGAATAGGTTGTGAGTAGCACCGCAGGGCTCTCTGTGGGTAGTTCGTGGCCGGAGGCCGTGTGGTATAGTGGTGCGCCGGGGTTTGGTAACTGGCAGCTGCTGGGGTGACTGGGGGTCTGTACTCCACTCTAGCAGGGGGCTTAGTGGTAGCAGTGTCCAGTTTGCGGGCATCCGTATACTCATCTGCCAAGCGAGCCGCTTCCTGCAGGGTGGAGGGTTTACGGTCCCGAACCCACTCTCGAACTCCTGCGGGTAATTTGTCGAAGCAATGTTCCAACAGGAATAGCTGCAGCACCTCTTCCCCAGATATGGCTTGGCACCCCGCTATCCAGTGAGCTGCTGTGCGGTGCACCTTACATGCCCACTCAAGGTAGGAATCTCCAGCTAATTTAACAGTGTCTCTGAACCGTCTCCGGTATGCCTCCGGTGTAACCGCATACCTGGAGAGCAGAGCCTCTTTTACAGTATTATAATCCCTGACTTCCTCATCTGGAATGGCCCGAAAAGCCTCTCTGGCCCGGCCGGATAATTTTCCAGATAATATCGTGACCCAGTCCTCTGCGGGTACCTTGTGTAGTGCACATTGCCTCTCAAAATCCGCAAGGTACCCATCAATCTCTCCTTCTGTTTCCAGGAAGTTTTTAAAAGCTGCAAAATTTACTTTTCTCTTTTCCATCTTAGTCAGTATTGTAATAATCCCCCTCTTCCTGAGGTTACTGGCTTGTGTAGTTGCTCTTCTGGGCGATAAGGTTCATTCCGTCGCTGCCACCAATGTTACGGTACCAACAGTGTACCAAGGGTTAATACCAGGGAACAACGTCCTGCATAGGGAATCAGCAATTCACAAACCAGCCAGTTTTCAGGTTTAAACAGACTATCTGCTTTATTTGAAGGCAGCACACATATTTATACACCCTGGCTTCAGGTTACAAAGGGCATTGGTTTAACAGTAAAGCAAACATATGAACAATGCATCAAACCTCTAACAATTGTCTATTCACAGGTAAAACAGATTAACATATTAAGTTAATTAACTAGGGAAGAACGTTTACTCAGACAATCTGATGTTGGGCAGTCTAGTTAACATAATCACACAAGGACACAATCAGTTTACCCAGACAGACTCCTGAGACACAATCAGATCTTAAACATACATAGAATACATCTTATTAGAGAATATAGGAACAGTTCTTATTAGCTATAAAGTCTTTTATGCCCACTTTGCTTATAGAGTCACAATTGCTCCCACAAGGGGCACTCACACCCTGTACCCATCCTGTATTTATGGATACAGGGTGACATAGACATAAGACAGAGTTATGAAAGTACATGGGGTGTCCAGCATATAAAATTCCATATTTCCATGCAGTCTCTGGGTATCCTTAAGCCCATGTACCTCCAGCCCAAAGAATGTTCCATAACAGGCCCTCCAATGTACAGTGGCGAGATTGGTTTTGTCACATCATATACTTCCGGTGTTGGGCAGTTGCGCTCAACCGGAAGTTGCGGTACTATATACTTCCGGTAGGCTCCCGGAAATGGGACTATTGTGCAGTTACGCTCAACCAGAAGTTGCAGTACTATATACTTCCGGCAGGCTCCCGGAAATGGGACTAATGTTTACCATCCGGTATACTTAAAGTATAATAAATTTGGTTAAGGGTTTGAGACAGGTAAGTCTGATTGGTCGAGGCTTATACTGACATAAAGCAGCATCATAAAATAGATTACACAAAAAATACGCAATAAAAGATACATACATATATATGTGTTGTCCGAATAAGAGTACACAATTTGGGGATCTTGGACAATTTTTGTTTGCACAAATCAATTATATGCATAATATCATTTGGGATTGTAGCAGATATATTTGTATATAAAATGTATCGGATTGTGATGGGTACGAATCAAAATTTGAGAAATGGAAGAAATGTAAAAATGGAAGAAAATGTGTTCATTGTTATGAAAAAATATATGGACAGGTCAGCATCATTCACTAGGTCCATAGGACTTTATCCAAGTCACCCCCTTTCTTATATCAGTTCACGAGCACTATGGCCCAAACTGTAGCAAACCAACTACTCTTATTAGACATCTTTTGACTATACAGACTGAACTAGGGACATGTTGATCCTATTATTGGGTCAATGTCAGGTCAGAGCCTTTTTAGCAAGTGACTAATTTCGAGTAAACATGATCTTAACGTTAGTAGACAGCCAATTCTTATTAGATCAGATAATTGAATGGGAAAGATGAGTCCCGTTCCACTCCATCTTTTATATGACTTAGAAGTATTGGTATTACTAGCATTTTCATAGTGTACATCACCTACATTACTGATTATTGTAGACTATTCCTGTAAATTCTACAACCGAGTGAATATAAGAACACACATGTGTGAAGTACATATGTATGTCCGTGGGGAGAACCCATTTAGGGTAATCAAGTTATCCCTTGGAAGGTATATAACAACCTAAGGTTTTGTGCTATTAACGTAGGGGTCATACCATGTTTGACAATGATTTGACAACCCACACCGCTTACATCATAAATATAAGTAAGCCAGGGTTACATGCAGAATAGTTTAGAATCACTAAACTTCCAGAAAATCACAGGGACTTCTAGAAAACAGTTCATACAGTGACCTGTTAGAGTTTGCCTCTACGACTCTCCCCAAATTATTGGACATCCAGCTAGAAGCAGGAAAGATGCAAGTGGAAAGGGCACATAGGGTAGGCAGCATTAGAGAACAATCTGATGGCAAGAGATACCCTAGAATGATTATGATTAAGTATTTGAGTTTTCTAGATAAAAGCAAGATAATGCAGTATTATAGAAAAAAATACATTATTAGTAGAGAATAAACAAATACTTTTGTTTCAAGATTTTTCAGTGGAGACCTCTGCCAAAAGGAAGGAAATGGCCCCATATTGCACTAGTTGTATCAATGCCGGAATGAAAGCTAGTTTAAGGTACCCCGCCAAAATAATAATTGAGGATAAGGACGAACGTATTGAGCTAAACTCTGTATTAGAAGCAAAATCTTTTTGTTTAAAGAATAAGATTGAAATAATGAAAAGCTCTCAATTCAGAAGGAGGGTCTCTTGATCTCTTAGCAGTAGGGGGTACTAGAAGATAAGATATATGTAATTGGACCAAAGGGTCAGCTTACCTAGAATGTATAAATTCTTTGGATTATTATTGTTTGCTAGGTATAGAGTGTTTTTTTTTAAATATATTTTTAAGGGTTTTTTTTTTTTTTTTTTCCTTCCTCTCTCGGCCGGTGGCGCCTATGTCGACTAGCTGGGTCACCCTCAGATGGGAGGCTGGTAAGACAGAGTTAGAAATCAAAATTTTAAAATAAAAATGTTGAGTACAGATTTAAAGATGATATCTTGGAACATGGGGGGGTCACGTCACCAATTAAAAGAAAACATATTCTTAAAACACTTAAAAAACAGAGTCCCGACATAATATGTTTACAAGAATTACATTTAAAAGCAGGTGAAATTCCCAAGTTAAAAGCAAATTGGATTAAAGAGATTTTTGTTACACCACGCATGAAAAGAAAGTGTGGGGTAGCTATACTCATCCATAAGAGAGTAGAGTATAAGGTGGTTAAGCAAGAGTTAGACGCGGCAGGCCGCTATATTATATTACAGATCGAAACAGAAAAAAAAATCTGGTCTCTTTGCAATGTATACGGACCTAATAAACTAGTTCTAGATTTCTGGGATAAATTGAAAGTTAAGCTAGCCCCATATGTAGGCCAGAATTTAATTTTAATGGGGGACTTTAATATGACAATGCATCCAGAAATAGATTGTTTCCAGCAAAGGCAGTCGACTAGACAGCAGAGGGAGTCAAGATGTCTGAGGGAACTAAGCAAGACATTAAGATTGAAAGATATATGGCGACTACAGCACCCGGATCTACGTAATTATTCATGTGAATCAAGGGCCTTTAAAACCTTTTCAAGGATAGATATGTTTTTAATAGAAGATACTCTGTTAAGTATGGATATGGAGTCACAAATAGAAGATATTATAATTTCAGACCACGCAATAATCAGTCTAAAATTTAAGTGCAATAGTTCAGGCGGGAACAACACGAACACCTTTAGTTTCGCCAAGTTTATGTACAATAATATCCGGTTTAGTAACTGGCTCAGAGAGAGGTGGCAAAATTATTGCAAGTTAAATGAGGAATACCTGTGTAAACCTGAGATTTTTTGGGAAGCTGGAAAGGCTGTTATGAGAGGGGAAATAAAGGCGTATATGGTTAGACTTAAAAAAAAAAACCTAGAAGCCAGAAATTATATACGAATGTCCCAGTAGACGAGCTAGAGAAAGACATATTTTGGCGAAATATAAAAGTACCTGGAATCTCTAGTAACGATGTAGAACAGGTGAATAGGGAAATCTCCATAGAGGAAATAGTGGCTGCTATAGACAAAATGAAATTAGGGAAGGCATCAGGGCCAGATGGATTACCAGCCGAATTTTACAAAAGTCTGAAAGAGAATATTACAGAGGTACTAGGCAAATTATATAAACAGTATTTCACGCAGAATAAACTAAGGTCATCCTATTTTTTAGACTCAACTATTTCTCTGATTTACAAAAAAGGGAAAGACCCAGAGAATATGGGATCATACAGACCAATATCCCTTTTGAATGTAGATTATAATTTTTTACGACCATCCTCGCGGAGAGACTTAAAGATATAATGGGGGACCTAATAAATGAAGATCAGACTGGCTTTATGGCCGGCAGAAACCCGGTACGTAACATGCGCAGGGTATTACTAACATTAGATTATTTCCATAATAAAAAAAAGACACTCGGGAAGAACAGTAAAGAGGATATGGCCCTGGTCACTATTGATGCAGAAAAAGCATTCAATTCCATTACGTGGGATCACTTGTTTACAACTCTTACGAAATTTGGTTTTAAGGGAAACATCTTGAATATAATAAAATTAATTTATAACAAGCCAAGATCACAGTTGCTAGTCAACAACAAAATGTCACAATACATCATGTTGCAAAGGGGCACCCGTCAGGGGTGCCCCCTTTCACCTTTACTGTTTAATATCTCATTAGAACCGTTAGCTATCTATCTAAGGAAGGAAATAAAGGGAATTGAGCTAGGGAATAGGAATCTGATTATCTCACTATATGCGGATGATATCTTGTTGTTTATTAAGGACTCAAATGTAAATATCCCAAAATGTCTGGAAATTATAAGAATCTATAGTCGATTCACAGGGTACAAAATAAACTCTAGTAAATCAGAAATACTGTGGATTCATAAGACCTCCAAAAGTTATAGTAAACACCCTTTTCAGGAAGTGGCACACATTAACTATCTTGGGATTAAATTAGGAACTAGGCCGAATGAATGGTATCATATTAACTTCACGGAAGTATTTAAAAATTTGGCCAGTGAATTTAAAAAGTGGGATCCATTTTTCTTGTCTCTCTCAGCGAAGGTTATGATCATCAAAGCTATAATTTTTCCACAAATATTATTTCTCTTACAGAATTTACCAATGTTTATACCCAAGCAAGATATTGATCGGTATAATAAAGCTTGTGCTGGATTCTTGTGGGGTAGAAAGAAAAAACCTAGACTCGCAATAGACAGACTTATGGAACTTAAAGAATATGGGGGATTCTCTTTACCTAATATAAAATTCTACAATTGGGTGACTATGGTAATATTTGCGGTAGACTGGCTTACAGAAGCAGAATATATTACTTATTATGACATAGAATCTAATCTACTGGCCCCATTTGACTTGAAGGCTGTGCTTCATTTCCCTTTTAATAAACTACCTAGTAATGTACATCAGATGATAACTTTTGCAAATATAATTTGCGCATGGCAGAAAATGTTTAAATTTCTCAATATGGATTACCAAGTATCACACCATCTCCCAATAATTGGCATGCCAGATTTTTCACCAGGTTATTACAATGTGGTTTTTAAAGAATGGCGCGAGAAAGGTCTAGTATATTTTGCACAACTTATAAATGATGATAAAACTTATATAGTTACGTTTATTGAGATTTCTGGAAGATATCATATTTCCCCCAATAATTTCTATGCATATTTGCAGGTTAGAAGCTATTTGAACCAGCTAGGTCAAGTAAGAAATTGGGTATGGGACTGGAAAGAAGTTGAGGCCGGGATCAATATTTATAAATCCGGTATACGATCAATCAAGTACTGACATCAGATGTTACTTAGAAAAGGGGACCAAGAATATGTAGGGAAATTAAGGGATGGATATTTAAAATACTTTCCTGAAATAACTGTGCAGGAAATAAGGAAAAGTATAAAACTATCTGAAGATGCCACATCTAATTGCAGCTTGAGAGAGTCACATTTGAAAATAGTGAATAAATACCATCTAACACCGAATAGGATAAACAAGTGGGCACAGAATGATAAGAAAAGTTATTGTCCCAAGTGTAGAGTAGAGTGGGCAGACATTCTTCACTATATGTGGAAATGCCCCAAGGTCAGACAGTTTTGGTGTAAGGTCAATTATTGGCTGGATAGAATACTCAAAAATAACCTGGTGATTGAACCGATTACAGTTTTTTTTTAATATATATACCCAGACAGAAGGGGGACCAATCGCTGATAAACAAGGCTATTCTAGTCGCGCGTAACTTAATTCTTAAGCAATGGGTATCCCATACTGCACCAGGGATAGCGGAGTTTGTCAATGCTATAAAATTACAAATGAATGTAGAGCTACATGATAATAAGATTATGGTGGAAAAACATTTCAGAGATTATTTCAATAAATGGTTAAAAGTAATTCTAACATGGTCACGGCCTATTCAAGCCCAGTTTTTGTTACCCTTGAAGAATGCAATTGTCATGATTCCTTTCTTACTGATAAATACATGTATACTATGAACCACTACTATACCTTTAAATAACAATCAGTTCTCCTCAGATCTATAAAAGGTCACCTCTCACTCTCCACAGTGCTTGGTATTGGACCGTGGTAATCCTGCTACAGTCATTCTCCCTAGCCTCCCTGTGAATCCTGCTTCACTTGCTTTTGCACTGCAATCACCGGAACTGAATCCGCTCAGCTCACTACCAGCTGTTCTACTTCGGAACTCCTTGCGGTGACGTCACACGCCAACTCCACGCTGCAGCTCCTCCATTCTACCGGATCTCTGCTCTCCATCTGCACGGGTTAGATATTTTCTGTCTCTGCCCGGGCGAACTTTCCACAGAGCTGCCAGTTTTCCCAAAAGAAAGCAAGTATATACTTTATCACCAACTAATATATATTGCGCAATATTGTAACTTTAACTCTTAACTCGGCCAATCTGCCTTTTCTCTGTATACACGCTCCGTTCACCTTGCCTATTATCTCCTATAGTTGTTATTCTACTGTACAGTTCATATTCTGATTTACCTCTAATCCATCATGGTATTTGTGCTGTCTTTATTTTTGCTGCATAAGTTGCATATCAATTCCCCAGCAGCTTTAAAATAACAGCAGCCTTGTTACCTCATATTAATTCATCTGTGATATTATGTGGGTTCTTACATTACATGGTTTGTAATTCATGTTTTTATTCCATAATATCCTAGATACACTACAGCACTTACATCATCTCAGCAGCTGTGGTTCACACTGACACCTCACTTTATTCTAGATTCTAGGAAATATCCTCACAGATCATCACAGAATACCAAGCCATTTAAAATGGACCCAGCTGAGATGTCAAATCAAATCCAAGCTCTCACGCAAAGAGTGGATTTGTTAACAGAAGGGCTCAATTCCTTAAAACAAGAAAATGGAGCTCTGAAAGCCTATATCAAAGATTATGTGGAAACTAAATCACGTTTCCAAGAACCCCAGGTCAGCTTACCTGACGTTTTCACTGGAGACAGGAAAACATTTAGAGACTTCTTGTTTATTACTATTTACTTTAAAGCCTTATACTTATCCAACAGATCGTGTTAAGGTTATGACCACTATCTCATACTTAAGAGCTGAACCCAGAAGTTGGGCGAATAATTTTCTAGAAACTAACGATGACATCTTAAATTCTCTTGAGTCTTTTTTCTCTGCTTTGGGACAATTATATGACGATCCTTATAAGCAAATGACAGCTGAAACAGCCATGAGATCCCTAAAACAGAGGAAAAGGGATGTAGAAGATTATATCTCTGACTTTAAAAGGTGGGCGAAAGACACCCAGTGGAATAATCTGTCATTAAGGAACCAGTATCGATTGGGTCTTTCTGACGCCATAAAGGATGAACTGTCACGCACAGAGCTACCTGCTACTCTAGAAGAATTGATAAATCTTAGCATCAGTATTGATAGACGCCTCCGAGAGAGACAACAAGAGAAGGGCTCCCATGACAGCTATACAAAAAGATCTACAAACATAACCCCTAGTTATGTGCCAACAAAGAATACAACTGAGCCTATGGATATAGGGTTCCTAAAAGGACCAATATCTACTCAGGAGAAACTCAGAAGACGCTCTCACAATCTATGTATGTACTGCGCCTCTGATGAACATCTTGTAAATACATGTCCAATTCTACAAAAGCAAAAACAGGGTAAGAATACTCACATATATCATACAATTAATGCAGACAGTAAATCCTGTGATTATTGTAAACTATCCCTCTCGTTACAGTGGGAACAACTTCAAGTCAACGTCACAGGGATAATTGACTCCGGAGCTACAGCTTCATATATAGATTTGTGTTTCACTAGGTTAAACATACATGCACCCCAGTCTTTGATACCCAAGGAGAAGTTCCTACTATTCCTAATTGACAATACTAACCTACTCAGACAAGAACAACAAAACGACTTGAACAAACCTCATCATCAACTACAATTAAACTCAGATGCTTTATTCCATCATAACGGGAAACTTTATGTACCACCATCCCTTAGAGATAGCCTTCTCCAATCCTCTCATGATTCATATTTCGCGGGACACAGTGGCATATACAAAACTCAAGAGTTGTTAAAAAGAACCTACTGGTGGCCAAGTATGACAACAGATGTTACTAAATATATACAGAGTTGTTCAACATGTGCTACATCCAAACGTTCAAAGCACCGTCCCTATGGTTTACTACTTCCAATTTCTACGCCATCAAGACCATGGACGGATATAGCATTAGATTACATAGTGGATTTACCCAGATCATCGAACAACAATACCCTTGTAGTAATAGTAGATTTATTTAGTAAAATGATACATCTTGTACCATACCACAAACTCCCAACAGCCGCTGAAACTATTCAAATCCTCCTCACCAATGTTTTCCGGTTACACAGACTACCTCAAAGGATTCTTACTGATCGTGGCTCCCAGTTCACCAGTGCACTATGGACAGAATTCTGTAATAGATTTTCAATAGACAAAAAGCTCTCATCCTCCTACCATCCACAGACTAATGGACAGACAGAGAGATGTAACCAATGGGTCGAACAATTCTTACGCATCTACTGTCATTCCAACCAGACTGCTTGGTCCGCTCATATACCTTTCGCAGAGTTCGTATTCAATAACACAGTTCATTCTACAACCAAACAGACCCCATTTTTTATTAATTATGGTTATCACCCAAATTTCCAAATATTACCTGGAAATAGCAACTCAGTTTATATCAACGACCTGACACATAACATCACTTCAAATTTCAGTACAGTACAAGTAGCTATTGATGAAGCAAAACTTCTACATAAAAGATACTATGATAAAACCCGGATTCCCTCACCATTGTACGCTGTTGGGGATCTTGCTTGGCTATCCACTAAGAATCTCCGTCTCAACACCCCATCCAAAAAACTCTCACCCTTATACATTGGTCCATTCCCCATTGTTAAAATTATAAATAGCAATGCAGTACTACTTCAACTACCAGACACTCTTAAAATCCACCCTACCTTCCATGTTGCTCTCCTGAAACCATATCGAGCAGTACGAAAACCTCCTACCCTACAAACTCTACCACCAGTCGCTATCGACCCTAACATCGAATATGAGGTTCATTCTATCCTTGACTCCAGGAGACTGCGGGGAGTCTTACAGTACCTCATACGATGGAAGGGTTACAAAGAAGAAGACGACTCCTGGGAACCGGCAAGTAACATCTCCGCCCCACGTCTGGTATCTAGATTCCATCAGCAGAATCCTGATCGTCCTGGACCATGAGCCTCGGAGTGGCTCCTTGGAGGGGGTGTCCTGTCATGATTCCTTTCTTACTGATAAATACATGTATACTATGAACCACTACTATACCTTTAAATAACAATCAGTTCTCCTCAGATCTATAAAAGGTCACCTCTCACTCTCCACAGTGCTTGGTATTGGACCGTGGTAATCCTGCTACAGTCATTCTCCCTAGCCTCCCTGTGAATCCTGCTTCACTTGCTTTTGCACTGCAATCACCGGAACTGAATCCGCTCAGCTCACTACCAGCTGTTCTACTTCGGAACTCCTTGCGGTGACGTCACACGCCAACTCCACGCTGCAGCTCCTCCATTCTACCGGATCTCTGCTCTCCATCTGCACGGGTTAGATATTTTCTGTCTCTGCCCGGGCGAACTTTCCACAGAGCTGCCAGTTTTCCCAAAAGAAAGCAAGTATATACTTTATCACCAACTAATATATATTGCGCAATATTGTAACTTTAACTCTTAACTCAGCCAATCTGCCTTTTCTCTGTATACACGCTCCGTTCACCTTGCCTATTATCTCCTATAGTTGTTATTCTACTGTACAGTTCATATCTTGTCTCATATTCTGATTTACCTCTAATCCATCATGGTATTTGTGCTGTCTTTATTTTTGCTGCATAAGTTGCGTATCAATTCCCCAGCAGCTTTAAAATAACAGCAGCCTTGTTACCTCATATTAATTCATCTGTGATATTATGTGGGTTGTTACATTACATGGTTTGTAATTCATGTTTTTATTCCATAATATCCTAGATACACTACAGCACTTACATCATCTCAGCAGCTGTGGTTCACACTGACACCTCACTTTATTCTAGATTCTAGGAAATATCCTCACAGATCATCACAGCAATATACCTTCAGTCACTAATGTTGGAAGGGGCTCTTTCTATAGAATGGCCGGACCCAGATTAGTCATTGAGAGATGGATGATGGAGGCCCAGGGGAGTCGGGGAAGCTATCGGTCGAGAGGGGCTTATTTTGTGTGGTTGTTTTGTTTTTTTTCTCTTCTTTTTTCTCCCCCCCCCTTACCCTCCAAGAGGAGTCTGATAAAGAATATAGTGCTGATGGGGGTATACGTGTCTTGGTTTTGTTAAAGAATAGAAGGGGTTTGAAGAGAAGAGATAAGTAGTCAATGGTGGACAATGTTAAGAGGGGTAATAATTAAGTATATGTTTTGATGTGATGAATTATCGTTCACCTGTAAATTGGGGGAGAGATATCCCCACAGAAGTTATAATGTTAGGATATGTTCCATATTATTGATGGAATGGTTTTTCTTTCTTTTTTTTTCCTTTTTTGATGTTTTTTGTTTATTAATGTATCTATTACAGTCTGTACGTGTATGTAAAGTGAAAAATTGGAAATTCAAATAAAGTGTCCCTTTGTTGGGTCATTAAACGGTAGAATCACAACAATTAGCAACATTCTCATGCTGAACTTTCATTTAGACCGTAACTAGCAAGGGTGTGTATACAGATCACCCTAATATCCCTACTCTATTGATTTAATCAGTCAAAATGAAATGAAATTGGGAACATTGTACAAACAAACTTTTATTAATGCTTTACTACGGATTACAACCCCTTATTAATGAATACATTTTCTTCCATTTTTTTCATAACAATGAACACATTTTCTTCCATTTTCACATTTCTTCCATTTCTCAAATTTTGATTCTTACCCGTCACAATCCGATACATTTTATATACAAATATATCTGCTACGATCCCAAATGATATTATGTATATAATTGATCAAATTGTGTACTCTTATTCGGACAACACATATATATGTATGTATCTTTTATTGCGTATTTTTTGTGTAATCTATTTTATGATGCTGCTTTATGTCAGTATAAGCCTCGACCAATCAGACTTACCTGTCTCAAACCCTTAACCAAATTTATTATACTTTAAGTATACCGGATGGTAAACATTAGTCCCATTTCCGGGAGCCTGCCGGAAGTATATAGTACTGCAACTTCTGGTTGAGCGTAACTGCACAATAGTCCCATTTCCGGGAGCCTACCGGAAGTATATAGTACCGCAACTTCCGGTTGAGCACAACTGCCCAACACCGGAAGTATGTGACATCTCCACTTACGGTTTTACAGATCTATCGACATCCGGTTAAGTATAATTGCCCAAATCCGAAAGGATACCCAGAAATAGAGGGCAAGCAAGTAGGACTAAGGCTTTGAGACCTTATATAAAGATATATCCAGCAAATATAATTTGATTAAGTAGAATATTGTTTACTTTAATATGATGGTACGATACCGGTAATATCAACATCCAGTTCAAAAGATCACCATTTCCGTCACAAACTGATTTGGCGCCATTGACAACATATTCTGATTGGTCACATAAGGGTATAAAGGAACTCACTCACCTAACCATATACTAGTCTTGAGAAAGGCCCTATCAGTGGGCCGAAACGCGTTAGCAATATATGGTTTTGAGGACTTTGCGGTTTTACTTTTTGTTTTATTTTTGAATACCCCTTTCCCACCTATCGGATCAACGACTAACGACACTTTAAACACCCTCCCTTTTTTTCGCAATATTCTCACTCTACTCTATTTTTATGTGATCACCAACACACATCTGTCGTGATTGCACTAGTTTGTGTACACACTAGTTGTTATTTTTGGACTTATTTTTGGATTAATTTTTTGGATTCATTTTTTGTAGCACCTAATTTTTGGACTGTTTTTATTCGTTTATTTTTCACATTGTAATTTTTTCACATTGTGCTTTTCAACTTCAATTTATACTCATTATTTGGATAGTAGATGAGGAGAACTGTCACAACAACAGAACACCAATTCTAATTGGACTGTTTGCTTCCTTTTTTCAACCCTTTTTTTCAACACACCTGTTACTTTGTGTTAGTCTTTTGTCAACTAATTTGTACTAGCCATCTATTTTTGGGATTCACACTGTCAGTGCTAACTCACTGCCAGTCTTACTCTGTCAACCTAACCTTGCGAATCTCATATACATTGTTATTGTTTTTATCTGGCGAATACATACAATTTGTCATTTGTTTTAATCCTTTTTAATGTCTTCATGGATCCATGTGTATTTATGTGAATAAATTTTTATATTTTAAGTACTGTAATTTGTACTGCTATTTGTATTTATAACCTGCATGGTACATTTTTACCTTGGTTTATATGTACATCCCGATACATGTTACATTCAGACCTATGGTTTTTGCATTTTAAGTACTGTAATTTGCACTGTTATTTGCACTTGTAACCTGTATGGTACACTTTTATCCTGATTTATATTTGCACTTGTAACCTATATGGTACACTCTTATCCTGATTTATATGTACATCTTGACACGTCATATTTAGATCTATGGTTTAGATAAATATATACTCATTACCATAGTATATTCTCTATAGACCTTTCCTTTTGGCGCTCCACTCTAACCCCCTTACTCTTAGGTTAATAAATATTATGTAGGTGTCGGCGATGTTAGGGGCAGCAGATTAGGGGTTCATAGGGATAATGTAGGTGGCGGCGGTGTCCGGAACGGAAGATTAGGGGTTAATAATAAAATGCAGGTGTCAGCGATAGTGGGGTCAGCAGATTAGGGGTTAATAAGTGTAAGGTTAGGGGTGTTTAGACTCGGGTTCATGTTAGGGTGTTAGGTGCAGACTTAGAAACTGTTTCCCCATAGGAAACAATGGGGCTGCGTTGGGAGCTTAACGCTGCTTTTTTGCAGGTGTTTTTTTTTTCAGCCCAAACTGCCCCATTGTTTCCTATGGGGGAATCCTGCACGAGCACGTTTTGCCAGCTAGCCGCTACCGTAAGCAACGCTAGTATTGAGGGTTGAAGTGGCAGTAAATTCGGCATAACGCTCCCTTTTTGGAGCCTAACGCAGCCCCTCAGATAACTCTAAATACCAGCGTTGTTTGGAAGCAGCGGTAGGAAAAAAAGCTGCGTTAGCTACGCAGGTCTTTACCGACAAAACTCTAAATCTAGGCCATACATTTTAAAGATCCATTTCTGCAAACAAACATTTGAAGACCTCACTGCAACAACAATCCTACAGACTCTCTGCAAACATACATTTTAAAGATCCATCTCTGCAAACATTTGAAGATCTCACTGCAACAACAATCCTACAGACTCTCTGCAAACATACATTTTAAAGATCCATTTCTGCAAACAAACATTTGAAGGTAATTCATCTATCTCCAATTAAGACAATGAGTGCATTTTATTTTTATCTGTTGGGCTAATTTGGAATTGGGTTTTAACCTTCCCCCTCCATACACCTACCCTTTATTAACAGATTTGTTTTCCATTTAAAACTCTCTTTCTCACACAGACCTCACTGCAACAACACTCCTACAGACACTCTGCACGCACTAGCCTGCCAAGCCTCCCTCCACCTCCCACCCTGGTTTTTACCTTAATATATAAACATCTAACAGCAATTAGGTGCAGCTGTCATTAATGATCTAGGATAGAGACACTACTTCACACTCACAGCCTCTGAACTGACACTTTATCATATTCTGTTACACTTTCCCAACCCTCATTTACTCACCACACATTTCACTCACTCTCAGTTTACACTGCCTTATATCAGACATATTTCCCTTCTCCCTCACCTTTTGTGTCCAATCCCTCTCCTTTAGATTGTAAGCTTGAGAGCCTCTCTACCTGTAGGCCACTTTGTATTTAAAGTGAACTACTACTGATTGTGCTCAAGGGCAGGGCATCCCTCTCATTTTGTATAACTCAATTATTTCACCTGCAACTGTAATGCACCCCAATACTGTACTTGTTTGTGTATTTAATGCATCCCTGTAATGTTCCATTATTTCTTGTATAGCGCTACGTAATCTGCTGGCGCTTTATAAATACCTGATAATAATAATAATAACAGCCCTCGTGGCATGAGCCGCAACCCTCTCGTGAGGCTGCTGTCCAGCAGTCTCAAAAGCAAAAACATATGATACTCTTCAGCCAAAAAGAGAAGTAGCCGTAGCGTTCTGTCCCTTACGTTTTTCTGAAAAAACCCACAAACAAAGAAGAAGACTGACGAAAGTCCTTAGGTGCCTGTAAGTAAAATTTTAAAAGCACGGACCACGTCCAAATTGTGCATAAGCCTTTCCCTCAGAGAAGAAGGATTTGGACACAAGGAAAGAACAACAATCTCCTGATTAATGTTCCGATCCGAAACTACTTTAGGAAGAAATCCTAATTTAGTACGTAAAAAACCACCTTATCTGAATGGAAAATAAGATAAGGATACTCATACTGCAATGCCGAGAGTTCTGACTCTCTCCGAGCAGAAGAAATAGCAACAAGAAATAAAACCTTCCAAGATAACAACTTAATATCTAAGGAATGCATAGGCTCATACTGAGCCCCTTGAAGAACTTAAGAATTAAATTCAGACTCCATGGAGGAGTAACTGATTGGAACACAGGCCTGATCCTGACCAAGGCCTGAAAAAAAGATTGCACATCTGGAACATCCGCCCGAAGTGTGTGAAAACAAAAAAGAGAAGGTCCAGATTTGACCCTTTAGGGAATTAATCGATAAGCCTTTCTCCAAACCATCTTGGAGAAAAGACAACATTCTAGGGATCCTAACACTACTCCATGAGTAGATCTTGGATTCATACCAATAGAAATATGTACACCATATCTTATAGCAAATCTTTCTAGTCACAGGCTTAAAAGCCTGAATCATGGTCTCTATGACCGAGTCAGAAAAACCCCGCTTGGATAACATTAAGTGTTCAATCTCTAAGCAATCAGTTTCAGAGAAACTAAATGTGGGTGAAGGAAAGGCCCTTGAATTAGAAGGTCCTTCCTCAACGGAGTCACCAAGGTGGCAGAGATGACATGTGCACCAGATCAGCATACCAATCCTGCAAGGCCAAGCAGGAACGATGAGGATCACAGAAGCCCTCACCTCACTTGATTCAAGCAATGACTTGAGGAAAAAGATATGCTAGAGAGAAGGTCCAAGGAACCGCTAAAGCATCTAACAGTTTCGTCTGGGAATCCCTGGACCTCAACCCGTATCTTGGGAGCTTGGCATTCTGTCGGGATGCCAAAAGATCTAATTCCGGCTGAACCCACCTGAGAATCATGCAGGAGAACACCTGGAGTTCCCACTCCCCCGGATGAAAAGACTACCTGCTCAGGAAGTCCGCCTCCCAGTATTCCCCCGTGGGATGTGGGTCGCCGACAGGCAACAAGAATGGGCCTCTGCCCACTGAATTATTTTTGGTTACCTCGATCATCGATAAGGAATTCCTCATTCCTCCCTCATGAGTGATTTAAGCCACAGAAGGTATACTGTCTGACTGGAACCTGATAAACTGGACAGAGGCTAACTGGGGCCAGGCCATAAGAGCCTTGAAGATCGCTCTCAGCTCCAGAATGTTTCTAGGTAGAACAGACTCCAACTGAGTCCAAACTCCCTGAGCCCTTTAAGGGGCCCCAGACCGCTCCCTATCTCATAAGGCTGGCGTCTGTTGTCGCAATCACCCAAGATGGTCTGCAAAAGCAGGTTCCCTGGGAAAGATGATCCAGAGACAACCACTATTGAAGAGAATCCCTTGTCTCCTGCTCCAGTAGTATTCGAGGAGACAAGTCCGCATAATCTCTGTTCCGTTGCTTGAGCATGCTTAACCGAAGCACAGCAAACAGTAATATCAAAACCCTTGTAAAAATTCTGGGAGTTGTGGCAAGACCGAAGGAAAGGGCCACGAACTGGACGTGTTTGTACAGAAAAGCAAACCTGAGAAACTTGTGATAATCCCTGTAAATGGGAACATGCAGGTACGCGTCCTTTAAATCCACTTTTGTCATTAATTGACCCTCTTGAAGGACAGTACTTGACTCTTGAGATCTAAAATTGGCTTGAAGGTCCCTCATTTTGAGAACCATGAACAGATTGGAATTAAATCCCAAACCCCGTTCTTGCCCCCTATAAGATCCGGTCCCGAATCGAGGGCTTGCCCTTCATGCTGTCCTTGACTCAGCAGCAGGCTTATTGGATTGTTTTCTCCATGCAGGTTTAGTCTGTTCCTGTTTGGAGGCAGAAGAGGAAGAATTTCCCTTGAAGATTCAGAAGGAACAAAAATTGCTCTGTCGTCCTTTTCCCTTATCCTGAGGGAGGAGACCCTCACCTTCCATGATGTCAGAGATAATCTCCGACAGGCCAGGTCCAAACAAGGTCTGCCCTTTGTAAGGAATAGCTAAAAATGATGAATGTATGTATGGGGTACTTGTAAAGTACGGCTAATCACCCATAGGGGTCTCAATGCACAGCTCATCCTGTCGACCACAGAAGGATGAAACGTTGAGTGGACCTCGCAGGGGACTGAACATGCAACCCATGGGTTGCTACAGAACTTAGCCACACAGTGCCTTAGCCTGCTGAGCTATCTGATAAAGTACAGAAGCTTAGACTTAGAGGACACGTCCGCAGACCAAGGCTTTAACCATAAGGCTCTGCGAGCTAGAATAGAGAAACCAAAATCCTTGCTCCCAGCTTTGATTAATTTAAAGGGAAGCATCCGAAATAAAGGGATTAGCCAGTTTAAGGGCGTTTATCCTATCCTGGATTTCACTCAAAGAAGTTTCTGTCCTGATAGCATCAGGCAACATCTCAACCAATATGCTGCCGCACTAGTGATGGTAGCAATGCTCACAAATGGCTATTATTGTAATTGTAAGCCGTGGTGTACAAAATTATTTTTTTTTTTTTTTAAACTACGACTGAGTCGCTGTCCAAACAAAAACAGACTTATCCCAGTCGCCATATAGTTTTATGGCGCGCTATGTAAATTAAAAAACAAATCAAACAGATTTGACAATAAACTCATCTCCCAGTCGGCACTTTTCTTATGTAACCGCCGGGAGATGAGATAAAGTGCCCCAGAGTCTAAATAAGACAATAGACAACTAAATATACCCTCCTAGGGCGATATCAGCACAGTAATCTCCTGGTCGGCAAGTTTCATATGTAACCCCCAGGAGATTAGTTAAAGTGCCTCAGAAACTAAGCCTATCAGTACAGTCATCTCCAGGTCGGCATGTTTCTTAAGTAACCGCCGGGAGATGCGACTACCGCCATCGTCATGCCCTGTGAGTCAAAATAAATACAGAGTGCCCCCAGTGCCTGCGCTAGCTGTCACATATAATCTCCTAAGTATCAGGGAGAATTTATGCAAAATAAAAATAAAAAGCCCATCCATGAAGGGCTCCTTTATAAATCTCATCCATACAGAGTAAGTGCCCAACTTCTTCTAAGTTCTTCTTTATTTCCCCAGAAATAAAAGTCTGCACTTACCTCATATTCTGCCCGACAGCAAAGGCAGCTCCCAGGTTTGTGAAGTCCTATTCCTCACATGGACCCGTGAAAGAGGAGAAAATACTGAGTAATATCCCTCAGATTTTTCAGGGTTAGGGCAGCATAAATGTATAGAAGGCGCAGTGAGAATGTCCCACCAGTTCCCATTGCTTTAAAGCCACCAAAAGCTCTACTGTAGAGACTGATATGGACTACGGCTACAGCCTAGAACAAAGCAGCACAATCTTGTACTACTTTAAAAATAATAAACTCTTGATTGAAGAATCTTTTTCTAACACCTAACTTTACATCTTCCTATCACTAACATAGGCAAAGAGAATTACTGGAGTGAGAGGGAAGGGAGGAGCTATTTAACAGCTCTGTTGTGGTGCTCTTTGCCTCCTTCTGCTGACCGGGAGGTGAATATCCCATTAGTAATTAAGATGATCCGTGGACTCATTGTGTCTTTATTTCAGGCTGCAAAGCAAGAGCATGTGATTATTTTCAAGGGGGTGATTCTTTTCAATACCCACTGTATCTCTGTGTGTGTCTGTGTATGTATCTGAGAGTGTCTGTGTGTGAGAATGTCTGTGTATGTACGTAAGAGTGTCTGTGTGCCTGTGTATATATGTGAGAGTCTGTGTGTGTAATAGAATGCCTTGGTGTGTGCGTGAGAGAGTGTCTGTGTGTGAGAATGTCTGTGTATGTACGTGAGAGTGTCTGTGTGCCTGTGTATATATGTGAGAGTCTGTGTGTGTAAGAGAATGCCTTGGTGTGTGTGAGAGAGTCTGTGTGTGTGAGAGAATGTCTGTGTATATACGTGAGTGTCTGTGTGTGAGAATGTCTGTGTATGTACGTAAGAGTGTCTGTGTGCCTGTGTATATATGTGAGAGTCTGTGTGTGTAATAGAATGCCTTGGTGTGTGTGAGAGAGTGTCTGTGTGTGAGAATGTCTGTGTATGTACGTGAGAGTGTCTGTGTGCCTGTGTATATATGAGTCTGTGTGTGTAAGAGAATGCCTTGGTGCGTGTGAGAGTGTCTGTGTGTGAGAATGTCTGTGTATGTACGTGAGAGTGTCTGTGTATATATGTGAGAGTCTGTGTATGTAAGAGAATGCCTTGGTGTGTGAGAGAGAGTGTCTGTGTGTGAGAATGTCTGTGTATGTACGTGAGAGTGTCTGTGTGCCTGTGTATATATGTGAGTCTGTGTGTGTAAGAGAATGCCTTGGTGTGTGTGTGAGAGAGTGTCTGTGTGTGAGAATGTCTGTGTATGTACGTGAGAGTGTCTGTGTGCCTGTGTATATATGTGAGTCTGTGTGTGTAAGAGAACGCCTTGGTGTGTGTGAGAGTGTCTGTGTGAGAATGTGTATGTACGTGAGAGTGTCTGTGTGCCTGTGTATATATGTGAGAGTCTGTGTTTGTAAGAGAATGCCTTGGTGTGTGTGAGTGTCTGTGTGAGAATGTCTGTGTATGTACGTGAGTGTCTGTGTGTGAGAATGTCTATGTACGTAAGAGTGTCTGTGTGCCTGTGTATATATGTGAGAGTCTGTGTTTGTAAGAGAATGCCTTGGTGTGTGTGAGTGTCTGTGTGAGAATGTCTGTGTATGTACGTGAGAGTGTCTGTGTGCCTGTGTATATATGTGAGTCTGTGTGTGTAAGAGAATGCCTTGGTGTTTGTGAGAGTGTGTCTGTGTGTGAGAATGTCTGGGTATGTACGCGAGTGTCTGTGTATATATGTGAGTCTGTGTGTGTAAGAGAATGCCTTGGTGTGTGTGTGTCTGTGTGAGAATGTCTGTGTATGTACGTGAGAGTGTCTGTGTGCCTGTGTATATATGTGAGAGTCTGTGTGTGAGAGTGTGTGTGTGTGTGTGTGTGAATCTCTGCGTGCTTGCTTATGTATACAGTATATCAGGGTGTCTGAATATATATATATAAAATTGAATTCTAGGCACCTAAAAAATCTGGCTCCTAGATTTTGAATGTATTTGTCGAGCCCTGATCTAGGTGACCATCTATATGATGCTTATATACATACAGATTTGTGTCTTCCATTAAATTTTAATCCTCCAAATTTACAATTATTTCAGACCTTAGTACTAGATACATTTAGTAAGATCCCGAAGTTAGATTCTAAAATCTGAATCTCAAATCTGAATTTAGAGCTCTTTCTAGCTTAAGTAGAATTGACAATCTATTAATAAGACAAGCAGACAAGGGAGGTGGGATCAGAATGATTACGTAAAGGGACACTGAACTCAATTCTTTTTTCTGTCATTATTCAGATAGAGCAGCAATTTTAAGCAACTTTCTAATTTACTCCTATTATCAAATGTTCTTCATTCTCTTGGTATCTTTATTTGAAAAGTAAGAATGTGATGCATAGGAGCCGGCCCATTTTTGGTGATTGGTGGATAAATTCGCCCACCAATAAACAAGTGCTGTCCAGGGTCTGAACCAAAAATTAGCTGGCTCTTAGCTTCGATGCCTTCTTTTTCAAATAAAGATAGCAAGAAAACGAAGAAAAATTGATAACAGGAGTAAATTAGGAAGTTACTTAAAATTGCATGCTCTGTAAAAAAAAATCAGTGTCCCTTTAAATAAGCCAAGAGGATTCTTTTGGCTAAGGATACTACAGGAGGCTCACTTTTGATCCCACTAAGGAGTATTTGAGGAAATTGATCAAATTAGTGGATGGAGCCTACCTGGAGGGGATGTAAAAGAAGGAACAGGAGCTCCTCATTCCATACCAGCCTAGTTTAGCTTTTTATCATCATTTGCCAAATGTTCCTAAATCTCTGATTGATCCTCTAGGTAGGCCCATCATTTCAGGGATGCATAATCTTACGTGTAATTTCAGTGATATCTTTACCTTCTTATCTACAAGACACCTCTGAATTGTAAATTAAATTGGAAGGTGTCAATAAAAATAACAGGAATTTATTAAGGTTGTCGTGATTTTACAGCCTTGTACTCAAATATTTCACATAAGCTTGGCCTGTAAGCTGTCAATTACTATCTTGAGATATTTATCTCCCCATGAGTCAGCAGAGCTTTTTATTAAAACCCATTTTATTTATCTTAGTGCACAATTATTTTGTGTTCCAGGAACAATACTTCTTCCAAGTAAAGGGTATGTCCATGGGCACCAAATTTGCTCCCAGTTTTGCCAACCTTTTTATAGGATGGTTCAAGGATAAATATATCTATACCTCCTGTTTTAGAGTGAACTTGGTGTTCTATGGCCGTTAGTTACATAGACTATCTAATCTTCATCTGGGAAGCTTCTAAAAGTGAAGCTCAGAATTTTGTGACCCACCTAAATTCGAATGATTTAGGTTTCTCTTTTTCTTTCAAAATTAATGAACAAAGCATTGGGTTCATAGATTTAATATTATCTTGGATTGAGGCAAGTACAGGAACTTCTAAAAACTTTTTTAAAGATGTAGATTCCAATACCTATTAGAATTTTAAAAGTAATCATTATGCCCCTTGGATAAGAAATATACCATTTAATCAGTTGTGTTGACTCAGAAGAAATTGAGTTAAATGTATTTAAAGAACAATCTCAACTACTAATTGATCAGTTTCGAGATAAGGGTTATCCAGAGGATCTAATTAATAGAGGGTTCTCACAAGCCAAATAGAAAAATGGAAGATCTGTTTATACCTAAAAAGATCCACTCCTTTAAGAATGAAGGTGATACTAGAAATAAATTGCACTTTATAACGAAGTTTAATAGCAATCTGATTAAGCAGCTTTGAATAAATATTGGTTCATTCTGATTGGTGATCCAACTTTGAAAGGAATTGTAGGAGACACTCCTCCCTGTACTTTAAAGAGAGCTCAGAATAAAAAAAAACAAATGAGCTCTGAGTAAGAGTGAAATGAAAAAAAGTTATCTGAGAAATCTGATAAAGAGTTTATTAGGAATAACTTACTAAATAGACAAGGGGTATATAAATGTGGGAAGAAACTCTGCAGTTTGTGGAGGTTACAGGAGGTATAGATTATTTTAAGTCTGTCAAGAAGGAGGAGTTTAGAATAACTTCTCGAATTACTTGCGACTTCTCCTTCATCATTTACCTCCTCGAGTGCATCTGTGGCATGCAGTAACCAGGGAGAACGTATAGACCCATAAAAAAGAGGAGGGGAGAACATCTTAGAAATGTTTTAAAAAAGAAACCTTACTCAAACATAGTGTACCTAGAAATATAGTCTGTAATCATGAAGACTGTAGAGAGGCCCTGCAATTTACAAATTGAGATTATACCAAAACCTTGGGGTGTGAATAGATTCAAACATTTAAGACAAAGAGAAATGTGTTGGATCTGGAAATTACACACTTTAGCTCCATTCAGATTAAATGAGAACATAGACATGGCAGTTTAACTCTTACATTTCTTTGGGATTTTGCAAATATGAATGGTTATAGTTATTATTTCACATTATATATATATATCACTTGTAGATACTATCAGTTATAGGAGTACGTTATCTCTTGTGTGGTGTCCATTATCTATCCATGTAGAGTAATGCACCACTATGCAGTTGTTTAGGTGAGTTGGATTTCTTATTAAAGCACACGTATTACTTACTTGTTTTCTTTAAGACACCTGTCCATCACTTTAAAGATATCATTGAGTTCTTATTTTTATAGTATGTGATTAATTTCACCCTTTGTTCATTGGTTATGGGCATCACCTACACGTTCCTTGTAGGATATTGCATTATACACTTTAGCAGTTTTACTGAATGTAATATTCATTATTATTAGCATAAGTTGTCGTGGTTACTTTTGTTAGCAGCTAATATAATAATATGTATTTACTGTATAAGTATACATTTAGCACATTATTATTAGCATAAGTTGTCGTGGTTACTTTTGTTAGCAGCTAATATAATAATATGTATTTTCTGTATAAGTATACATTTAGCACATTATTATTAGCATAAGTTGTTGTGGTTACTTTTGTTAGCAGCTAATATAATAATATGTATTTACTGTATAAGTATACATTTAGCACATTATTATTAGCATAAGTTGTCGTGGTTACTTTTGTTAGCAGCTAATATAATAATATGTAGTTACTGTATAAGTATACATTTAGCACATTATTATTAGCGTAAGTTGTCGTGGTTACTTTTGTTAGCAGCTAATATAATAATATGTAGTTACTGTATAAGTATATATTTAGCACATTATTATTAGCGTAAGTTGTCGTGGTTACTTTTGTTAGCAGCTAATATAATAATATGTAGTTACTGTATAAGTATACATTTAGCACATTATTATTAGCGTAAGTTGTCGTGGTTACTTTTGTTAGCAGCTAATATAATAATATGTAGTTACTGTATAAGTATACATTTAGCACATTATTATTAGCGTAAGTTGTCGTGGTTACTTTTGTTAGCAGCTAATATAATAATAATATGTAGTTACTGTATAAGTATACATTTAGCACATTATTATTAGCGTAAGTTGTTGTGGTTACTTTTGTTAGCAGCTAATATAATAATATGTATTTACTGTATAAGTATACATTTAGCACATTATTATTAGCATAAGTTGTCGTGGTTACTTTTGTTAGCAGCTAATATAATATGTATTTACTGTATAAGTATACATTTAGCACATTATTATTAACATAAGTTGTCGTGGTTACTTTTGTTAGCAGCTAATATAATAATATGTATTTACTGTATAAGTATACATTTAGCACATTATTATTAACATAAGTTGTCGTGGTTACTTTTGTTAGCAGCTAATATAATAATATGTAGTTACTGTATAAGTATACATTTAGCACATTATTATTAGCGTAAGTTGTCGTGGTTACTTTTGTTAGCAGCTAATATAATAATATGTAGTTACTGTATAAGTATACATTTAGCACATTATTATTAGCGTAAGTTGTCGTGGTTACTTTTGTTAGCAGCTAATATAATAATATGTAGTTACTGTATAAGTATACATTTAGCACATTATTATTAGCGTAAGTTGTCGTGGTTACTTTTGCTAGCAGCTAATATAATAATAATATGTAGTTACTGTATAAGTATACATTTAGCACATTATTATTAGCGTAAGTTGTCGTGGTTACTTTTGTTAGCAGCTAATATAATAATATGTAGTTACTGTATAAGTATACATTTAGCACATTATTATTAGCATAAGTTGTCGTGGTTACTTTTGTTAGCAGCTAATATAATAATATGTAGTTACTGTATAAGTATACATTTAGCACATTATTATTAGCGTAAGTTGTCGTGGTTACTTTTGTTAGCAGCTAATATAATAATAATATGTAGTTACTGTATAAGTATACATTTAGCACATTATTATTAGCGTAAGTTGTTGTGGTTACTTTTGTTAGCAGCTAATATAATAATATGTATTTACTGTATAAGTATACATTTAGCACATTATTATTAGCATAAGTTGTCGTGGTTACTTTTGTTAGCAGCTAATATAATAATATGTATTTACTGTATAAGTATACATTTAGCACATTATTATTAACATAAGTTGTCGTGGTTACTTTTGTTAGCAGCTAATATAATAATATGTATTTACTGTATAAGTATACATTTAGCACATTATTATTAACATAAGTTGTCGTGGTTACTTTTGTTAGCAGCTAATATAATAATATGTAGTTACTGTATAAGTATACATTTAGCACATTATTATTAGCGTAAGTTGTCGTGGTTACTTTTGTTAGCAGCTAATATAATAATATGTAGTTACTGTATAAGTATACATTTAGCACATTATTATTAGCGTAAGTTGTCGTGGTTACTTTTGTTAGCAGCTAATATAATAATATGTAGTTACTGTATAAGTATACATTTAGCACATTATTATTAGCGTAAGTTGTCGTGGTTACTTTTGTTAGCAGCTAATATAATAATAATATGTAGTTACTGTATAAGTATACATTTAGCACATTATTATTAGCGTAAGTTGTCGTGGTTACTTTTGTTAGCAGCTAATATAATAATATGTATTTACTGTATAAGTATACATTTAGCACATTATTATTAACATAAGTTGTCGTGGTTACTTTTGTTAGCAGCTAATATAATAATATGTATTTACTGTATAAGTATACATTTAGCACATTATTATTAACATAAGTTGTCGTGGTTACTTTTGTTAGCAGCTAATATAATAATATGTATTTACTGTATAAGTATACATTTAGCACATTATTATTAACATAAGTTGTCGTGGTTACTTTTGTTAGCAGCTAATATAATAATATGTATTTACTGTATAAGTATACATTTAGCACATTATTATTAGCATAGGTTGTCGTGGTTACTTTTGTTAGCAGCTAATATAATAATATGTATTTACTGTATAAGTATACATTTAGCACATTATTATTAGCATAGGTTGTCGTGGTTACTTTTGTTAGCAGCTAATATAATAATATGTAGTTACTGTATAAGTATACATTTAGCACATTATTATTAACATAAGTTGTCGTGGTTACTTTTGTTAGCAGCTAATATAATAATATGTAGTTACTGTATAAGTATACATTTAGCACATTATTATTAGCGTAAGTTGTCGTGGTTACTTTTGTTAGCAGCTAATATAATAATATGTAGTTACTGTATAAGTATACATTTAGCACATTATTATTAGCGTAAGTTGTCGTGGTTACTTTTGTTAGCAGCTAATATAATAATATGTAGTTACTGTATAAGTATACATTTAGCACATTATTATTAGTGTAAGTTGTCGTGGTTACTTTTGTTAGCAGCTAATATAATAATAATATGTAGTTACTGTATAAGTATACATTTAGCACATTATTATTAGCGTAAGTTGTCGTGGTTACTTTTGTTAGCAGCTAATATAATAATATGTATTTACTGTATAAGTATACATTTAGCACATTATTATTAACATAAGTTGTCGTGGTTACTTTTGTTAGCAGCTAATATAATAATATGTATTTACTGTATAAGTATACATTTAGCACATTATTATTAACATAAGTTGTCGTGGTTACTTTTGTTAGCAGCTAATATAATAATATGTATTTACTGTATAAGTATACATTTAGCACATTATTATTAACATAAGTTGTCGTGGTTACTTTTGTTAGCAGCTAATATAATAATATGTATTTACTGTATAAGTATACATTTAGCACATTATTATTAGCATAGGTTGTCGTGGTTACTTTTGTTAGCAGCTAATATAATAATATGTAGTTACTGTATAAGTATACATTTAGCACATTATTATTAGCATAAGTTGTCGTGGTTACTTTTGTTAGCAGCTAATATAATAATATGTAGTTACTGTATAAGTATACATTTAGCACATTATTATTAACATAAGTTGTCGTGGTTACTTTTGTTAGCAGCTAATATAATAATATGTAGTTACTGTATAAGTATACATTTAGCACATTATTATTAACATAAGTTGTCGTGGTTACTTTTGTTAGCAGCTAATATAATAATATGTAGTTACTGTATAAGTATACATTTAGCACATTATTATTAGCATAAGTTGTCGTGGTTACTTTTGTTAGCAGCTAATATAATAATATGTAGTTACTGTATAAGTATACATTTAGCACATTATTATTAACATAAGTTGTCGTGGTTACTTTTGTTAGCAGCTAATATAATAATATGTAGTTACTGTATAAGTATACATTTAGCACTATCTACTCTGGATGATTGTGACAATTTGGTCATTCCAGAGAAATTATGTAAGATGGACAAGTTCCTAGAGGTTCCGGTGCCCCCCGACGCTTTTCCTATACCCAAGCAGGTGGCGGACATAGTAAATAAAGAGTGGGAAAGGCCCGGCATACCTTTTGTTCCCCCCCCTATATTTAAGAAATTATTTCCTATAGTCGACCCCAGAAAGGACAGTAACTAAAATCGATTGCTGTTTCCACACAGGACTGTTGAGATGAAGTAACTTCAGTTGGGGGAAACAGTTAGCAGTCTTTTCTGCTTAAGGTATGACTAGCCATATTTCTAACAAGACCATGTAATGCTGGAAGGCTGTCATTTCCCCTCATGGGGACCGGTAAGCCATTTTCTTAGTTAAACATAAAAGAGTAAAGGGCTTCAAAAAGGGCTTAAAAACTGGTAGACATTTTTCTGGGCTAAAACAATTGCTTTACTAGGCATATTATGCAGATTCTAACTAATTATTGGTATTATAATCTTGGGGAACGTTTAGAAAAACGGCAGGCACTGTGTTGGACACCTTTTTCAGATGGGGGCCTTTCTAGTTATAGACAGAGCCTCATTCTGGGACTGTATAGGGGTTAAATGTAAAAATGGCTCCGGTTCCGTTAATTTAAGGGTTAAAGCTCTGAAATTTGGTGTGCAATACTTTTAATGCTTTAAGACACTGTGGTGAAATTTTGGTGAATTTGGAACAATTCCTTCATACTTTTTCACATATTCAGTAATAAAGTGTTTTCAGTTTGAAATTTAAAGTGACAGTAACGGTTTTATTTTAAAACGTTTTTTTGTGCTTTGTTGACAAGTTTAAGCCTGTTTAACATGTCTGTACCATCAGATAAGCTATGTTCTATATGTATGAAAGCCAATGTGTCTCCCCATTTAAATTTATGTGATAATTGTGCCATAGTGTCCAAACAAAGTAAGGACAGTAATGCAACAGATAATGATATTGCCCAAGATGATTCCTCAAATGAGGGGAGTAAACATGATACTACATCATCCCCTACTGTGTCTACACCAGTTATGCCCACACAGGAGGCCCCTAGTACATCTAGTGCGCCAATACTTATTACCATGCAACAATTAACGGCTGTAATGGATAACTCCATAGCAAATCTTTTATCCAAAATGCCTACTTATCAGAGAAAGCGCAATTGCTCTGTTTTAAACACTGAAGAGCAAGAGGACGCTGATGATAACTGTTCTGACATACCCTCACACCAATCTCAAGGGGCCATGAGGGAGGTTTTGTCTGATGGAGAAATTTCAGATTCAGGAAAAATTTCTCATCAAGCTGAACCTGATGTTGTGACATTTAAATTTAAATTAGAACATCTCCGCGCACTGCTTAAGGAGGTGCTATCTACTCTGGATGATTGTGACAATTTGGTCATTCCAGAGAAATTATGTAAGATGGACAAGTTCCTAGAGGTTCCGGTGCCCCCCGACGCTTTTCCTATACCCAAGCAGGTGGCGGACATAGTAAATAAAGAGTGGGAAAGGCCCGGCATACCTTTTGTTCCCCCCCCCTATATTTAAGAAATTATTTCCTATAGTCGACCCCAGAAAGGACTTATGGCAGACAGTCCCCAAGGTCGAGGGGGCGGTTTCTACTCTAAACAAACGCACTACTATTCCTATCGAAGATAGTTGTGCTTTCAAAGATCCTATGGATAAGAAATTAGAGGGTTTGCTTAAAAAGATTTTTGTACAGCAAGGTTACCTTCTACAACCAATTTCATGCATTGTTCCTGTCACTACGGCAGCGTGTTTCTGGTTTGAGGAACTAGAAAAATCGCTCAGTAAAGAATCTTTGTATGAGGAGGTTATGGACAGAGTTCAAGCACTTAAATTGGCTAACTCTTTTGTTTTAGATGCCGCTTTGCAATTAGCTAGATTAGCGGCGAAAAATTCAGGGTTTGCTGTCGTGGCGCGCAGAGTGCTTTGGCTAAAGTCTTGGTCAGCGGATGTGTCTTCCAAGACAAAATTGCTTAACATTCCTTTCAAAGGTAAAACATTATTTGGACCTGATTTGAAAGAGATTATTTCAGACATCACTGGGGGAAAGGGCCACGCCCTCCCACAGGATAGGTCTTTTAAGGCTAATAATAAGCCTAATTTTCGTCCCTTTCGCAGAAACGGACCAGTCTCTAATTCTGTATCCTCTAAGCAAGAGGGTAATACTTCACAACCCAAACCAGCCTGGAAACCAATGCAAGGCTGGAACAAGGGTAAGCAGGCCAAGAAGCCTACCACTGCTACCAAAACAGCATGAAGGGATAGCCCCCGATCCGGGACCGGATCTAGTGGGGGGCAGACTTTCTCTCTTTGCTCAGGCTTGGGCAAGAGATGTTCAGGATCCTTGGGCGCTAGAAATAGTTTCTCAAGGTTATCTCCTGGAATTCAAGGAACTACCCCCAAGGGGAAGGTTCCACAGGTCTCAATTATCTTCAAACCAAATAAAGAGACAGGCATTCTTACATTGTGTAGAAGACCTGTTAAAGATGGGAGTGATACATCCAGTTCCAATAAGAGAACAAGGAATGGGATTTTATTCCAATCTGTTCATAGTTCCCAAAAAAGAGGGAACATTCAGACCAATTTTGGATCTAAAGATCCTAAACAAATTTCTCAGGGTACCATCGTTCAAAATGGAAACTATTCGAACGATCCTACCTACTATCCAGGAAAATCAATTTATGACTACCGTGGATTTAAAGGATGCGTACCTACATATTCCTATCCACAAGGAATATCATCAGTTCCTAAGGTTCGCTTTTCTGGACAAGCATTACCAGTTTGTGGCACTTCCATTTGGATTAGCCACTGCTCCAAGGATTTTCACAAAGGTACTAGGGTCCCTTCTAGCGGTTCTAAGACCAAGGGGCATTGCAGTAGTACCTTACTTGGACGACATCCTGATTCAAGCGTCGTCCCTGTCAAAAGCAAAGGCTCATACGGACATCGTCCTAGCCTTTCTCAGATCTCACGGATGGAAGGTGAACAAAGAAAAAAGTTCTCTGTCCCCGTCAACAAGAGTTCCCTTCTTGGGAACAATAATAGATTCCTTAGAAATGAGGATTTTTCTGACAGAGGTCAGAAAATCAAAACTTCTAAGCTCTTGTCAAGTACTTCATTCTGTTCCTCGTCCTTCCATAGCACAGTGCATGGAAGTAATAGGATTGATGGTTGCAACAATGGACATAGTTCCTTTTGCACAAATTCATCTAAGACCATTACAACTGTGCATGCTCAGACAGTGGAATGGGGATTATACAGACTTGTCTCCGACGATTCAAGTAGATCAAAAGACCAGAGATTCACTCCATTGGTGGCTGACCCTGGACAATCTGTCACAGGGAATGAGCTTCCGCAGACCAGAGTGGGTCATTGTCACGACCGACGCCAGCCTAGTGGGCTGGGGCGCGGTCTGGGAATCCCTGAAAGCTCAGGGTCTATGGTCTCGGGAAGAGTCTCTTCTCCCGATAAACATTCTGGAACTGAGAGCGATATTCAATGCTCTCAGAGCTTGGCCTCAACTAGCAAAGGCCAAATTCATAAGGTTTCAGTCAGAAAACATGACGACCGTTGCATATATCAATCATCAGGGGGGAACAAGGACTTCCCTGGCGATGAAAGAAGTGACCAAGATAATTCAATGGGCGGAGGATCACTCCTGCCACTTGTCTGCGATCCACATCCCAGGAGTGGAAAATTGGGAAGCGGATTTTCTGAGTCGTCAGACATTCCATCCGGGGGAGTGGGAACTCCATCCGGAAATCTTTGCCCAAATAACTCAATTATGGGGCATTCCAGACATGGATCTGATGGCGTCTCGTCAGAACTTCAAGGTTCCTTGCTACGGGTCCAGATCCAGGGATCCCAAGGCGACCCTAGTAGATGCACTAGTAGCACCTTGGACCTTCAACCTAGCTTATGTATTCCCACCGTTTCCTCTCATCCCCAGGCTGGTAGCCAGGATCAATCAGGAGAGGGCCTCGGTGATCTTGATAGCTCCTGCGTGGCCACGCAGGACTTGGTATGCAGACCTGGTGAATATGTCATCGGCTCCACCATGGAAGCTACCTTTGAGACAGGACCTTCTTGTTCAGGGTCCATTCGAACATCCGAATCTGGTTTCCCTCCAACTGACGGCTTGGAGATTGAACGCTTGATTTTATCAAAGCGTGGGTTTTCAGATTCTGTAATAGATACTCTGATTCAGGCTAGAAAGCCTGTAACTAGAAAAATTTACCATAAAATATGGAAAAAATATATCTGTTGGTGTGAATCTAAAGGATTCCCATGGAACAAGATAAAAATTCCTAAGATTCTATCCTTTCTACAAGAAGGTTTGGAGAAAGGATTATCTGCAAGTTCTCTGAAGGGACAGATCTCTGCTTTATCTGTTTTACTTCACAAAAGACTGGCAGCTGTGCCAGATGTTCAAGCATTTGTTCAGGCTCTGGTTAGGATCAAGCCTGTTTACAGACCTTTGACTCCTCCCTGGAGTCTAAATCTAGTTCTTTCAGTTCTTCAAGGGGTTCCGTTTGAACCCTTACATTCCGTAGATATTAAGTTATTATCTTGGAAAGTTTTGTTTTTGGTTGCAATTTCTTCTGCTAGAAGAGTTTCAGAGTTATCTGCTCTGCAGTGTTCTCCGCCCTATCTGGTGTTCCATGCAGATAAGGTGGTTTTGCGTACTAAGCCTGGTTTTCTTCCGAAAGTTGTTTCCAACAAAAATATTAACCAGGAAATAGTTGTACCTTCTTTGTGTCTGAATCCAGTTTCAAAGAAGGAACGTTTGTTACACAATTTGGACGTAGTCCATGCTCTAAAATTCTATTTAGAGGCTACTAAAGATTTCAGACAAACATCTTCCTTGTTTGTTGTTTATTCTGGTAAAAGGAGAGGTCAAAAAGCGACTTCTACCTCTCTTTCCTTTTGGCTTAAAAGCATTATCCGATTGGCTTATGAGACTGCCGGACGGCAGCCTCCTGAAAGAATCACAGCTCACTCCACTAGGGCTGTGGCTTCCACATGGGCCTTCAAGAACGAGGCTTCTGTTGACCAGATATGTAAGACAGCGACTTGGTCTTCACTGCACACTTTTGCCAAATTTTACAAATTTGATACTTTTGCTTCTTCGGAGGCTATTTTTGGGAGAAAGGTTTTGCAAGCCGTGGTGCCTTCCATTTAGGTGACCTGATTTGCTCCCTCCCTTCATCTGTGTCCTAAAGCTTTGGTATTGGTTCCCACAAGTAAGGATGACGCCGTGGACCGGACACACCAATGTTGGAGAAAACAGAATTTATGCTTACCTGATAAATTACTTTCTCCAACAGTGTGTCCGGTCCACGGCCCGCCCTGGTTTTTTAATCAGGTCTGATGAATTATTTTCTCTAACTACAGTCACCACGGTATCATATGGTTTCTCCTATATATATTTCCTCCTGTCCGTCGGTCGAATGACTGGGGTGGGCGGAGCCTAGGAGGGATCATGTGACCAGCCTTGCTGGGACTCTTTGCCATTTCCTATTGGGGAAGAGAATATCCTACAAGTAAGGATGATGCCGTGGACCGGACACACCGTTGGAGAAAGTAATTTATCAGGTAAGCATAAATTCTGTTTTTGTTAGCAGCTAATATAATAATATGTATTTACTGTATAAGTATACATTTAGGACATTATTATTAGCATAAGTTGTCGTGGTTACTTTTGTTAGCAGCTAATATAATAATATGTATTTACTGTATAAGTATACATTTAGCACATTATTATTAGCATAAGTTGTCGTGGTTACTTTTGTTAGCAGCTAATATAATAATATGTAGTTACTGTATAAGTATACATTTAGCACATTATTATTAGCATAAGTTGTCGTGGTTACTTTTGTTAGCAGCTAATATAATAATATGTATTTACTGTATAAGTAAACATTTAGCACATTATTATTAGCGTAAGTTGTCGTGGTTACTTTTGTTAGCAGCTAATATAATAATATGTATTTACTGTATAAGTATACATTTAGCACATTATTATTAGCATAAGTTGTCGTGGTTACTTTTGTTAGCAGCTAATATAATAATATGTATTTTCTGTATAAGTATACATTTAGCACATTATTATAAGCATAAGTTGTCGTGGTTACTTTTGTTAGCAGCTAATATAATATGTATTTACTGTATAAGTATACATTTAGCACATTATTATTAGCATAAGTTGTCGTGGTTACTTTTGTTAGCAGCTAATATAATAATATGTATTTACTGAATAAGTATACATTTAGCACATTATTATTAGCATAAGTTGTCGTGGTTACTTTTGTTACCAGCTAATATAATAATATGTATTTACTGTATAAGTATACATTTAGCACATTATTATTAGCATAAGTTGTCGTGGTTACTTTCTCCAACATTGGTGTGTCCGGTCCACGGCGTCATCCTTACTTGTAGGATATTCTCTTCCCCAACAGGAAATGGCAAAGAGTCCCAGCAAAGCTGGTCACATGATCCTTTCTAGGCTCCGCCCACCCCAGTCATTCTCTTTGCCGTTGCACAGGCAACATCTCCACAGAGATGGTTAAGAGTTTTTTGGTGTTTAAATGTAGTTTTATTCTTCTATCAAGTGTTTGTTATTTTAAAATAGTGCTGGTATGTACTATTTACTCTGAAACAGAAAAGGATGAAGATTTCTGTTTGTAAGAGGAAGATGATTTTAGCAGACAGTAACTAAAATCGATTGCTGTTTCCACACAGGACTGTTGAGATGAAGTAACTTCAGTTGGGGGAAACAGTTAGCAGTCTTTTCTGCATAAGGTATGACTAGCCATATTTCTAACAAGACCATGTAATGCTGGAAGGCTGCCATTTCCCCTCATGGGGACCGGTAAGCCATTTTCTTAGTTAAACATAAAAGAATAAAGGGCTTCAAAAAGGGCTTAAAAACTGGTAGACATTTTTCTGGGCTAAAACAATTGCTTTACTAGGCATATTATGCAGATTCTAACTAATTATTGATATTATAATCTTGGGGAACGTTTAGAAAAACGGCAGGCACTGTGTTGGACACCTTTTTCAGATGGGGGCCTTTCTAGTTATAGACAGAGCCTTATTCTGGGACTGTATAGGGGTTAAATGTAAAAATGGCTCTGGTTCCGTTAATTTAAGGGTTAAAGCTCTGAAATTTGGTGTGCAATACTTTTAATGCTTTAAGACACTGTGGTGAAATTTTGGTGAATTTTGAACAATTCCTTCATACTTTTTCACATATTCAGTAATAAAGTGTTTTCAGTTTGAAATTTAAAGTGACAGTAACGGTTTTATTTTAAAACGTTTTTTTGTGCTTTGTTGACAAGTTTAAGCCTGTTTAACATGTCAGTACCATCAGATAAGCTATGTTCTATATGTATGAAAGCCAATGTGTCTCCCCATTTAAATTTATGTGATAATTGTGCCATAGTGTCCAAACAAAGTAAGGACAGTAATGCAACAGATAATGATATTGCCCAAGATGATTCCTCAAATGAGGGGAGTAAACATGATACTACATCATCCCCTACTGTGTCTACACCAGTTATGCCCACACAGGAGGCCCCTAGTACATCTAGTGCGCCAATACTTATTACCATGCAACAATTAACGGCTGTAATGGATAACTGCATAGCAAATCTTTTATCCAAAATGCCTACTTATCAGAGAAAGCATGATTGCTCTGTTTTAAACACTGAAGAGCAAGAGGACGCTGATGATAACTGTTCTGACATACCCTCACACCAATCTCAAGGGGCCATGAGGGAGGTTTTGTCTGATGGAGAAATTTCAGATTCAGGAAAAATTTCTCATCAAGTTGAACCTGATGTTGTGACATTTAAATTTAAATTAGAACATCTCCGCGCACTGCTTAAGGAGGTGTTATCTACTCTGGATGATTGTGACAATTTGGTCATTCCAGAGAAATTATGTAAGATGGACAAGTTCCTAGAGGTCCCGGTGCCCCCCGACGCTTTTCCTATACCCAAGCGGGTGGCGGACATAGTAAATAAAGAGTGGGAAAGGCCCGACATACCTTTTGTTCCCCCCCCCTATATTTAAGAAATTATTTCCTATAGTCGACCCCAGAAAGGACTTATGGCAGACAGTCCCCAAGGTCGAGGGGGCGGTTTCTACTCTAAACAAACGCACTACTATTCCTATCGAAGATAGTTGTGCTTTCAAAGATCCTATGGATAAGAAATTAGAGGGTTTGCTTAAAAAGATTTTTGTACAGCAAGGTTACCTTCTACAACCAATTTCATGCATTGTTCCTGTCACTACGGCAGCGTGTTTCTGGTTCGAGGAACTAGAAAAATCGCTCAGTAAAGAATCTTCGTATGAGGAGGTTATGGACAGAGTTCAAGCACTTAAATTGGCTAACTCTTTTGTTTTAGATGCCGCTTTGCAATTAGCTAGATTAGCGGCGAAAAATTCAGGGTTTGCTGTCGTGGCGCGCAGAGTGCTTTGGCTAAAGTCTTGGTCAGCGGATGTGTCTTCCAAGACAAAATTGCTTAACATTCCTTTCAAAGGTAAAACATTATTTGGACCTGATTTGAAAGAGATTATTTCAGACATCACTGGGGGAAAGGGCCACGCCCTCCCACAGGATAGGTCTTTTAAGGCTAATAATAAGCCTAATTTTCGTCCCTTTCGCAGAAACGGACCAGTCTCTAATTATGTATCCTCTAAGCAAGAGGGTAATACTTCACAACCCAAACCAGCCTGGAAACCAATGCAAGGCTGGAACAAGGGTAAGCAGGCCAAGAAGCCTACCACTGCTACCAAAACAGCATGAAGGGATAGCCCCCGATCCGGGACCGGATCTAGTGGGGGGCAGACTTTCTCTCTTTGCTCAGGCTTGGGCAAGAGATGTTCAGGATCCTTGGGCGCTAGAAATAGTTTCTCAAGGTTATCTCCTGGAATTCAAGGAACTACCCCCAAGGGGAAGGTTCCACAGGTCTCAATTATCTTCAAACCAAATAAAGAGACAGGCATTCTTACATTGTGTAGAAGACCTGTTAAAGATGGGAGTGATACATCCAGTTCCAATAAGAGAACAAGGAATGGGATTTTATTCCAATCTGTTCATAGTTCCCAAAAAAGAGGGAACATTCAGACCAATTTTGGATCTAAAGATCCTAAACAAATTTCTCAGGGTACCATCGTTCAAAGTGGAAACTATTCGAACGATCCTACCTACTATCCAGGAAAATCAATTTATGACTACCGTGGATTTAAAGGATGCGTACCTACATATTCCTATCCACAAGGAATATCATCAGTTCCTAAGGTTCGCTTTTCTGGACAAGCATTACCAGTTTGTGGCACTTCCATTTGGATTAGCCACTGCTCCAATGATTTTCACAAAGGTACTAGGGTCCCTTCTAGCGGTTCTAAGACCAAGGGGCATTGCAGTAGTACCTTACTTGGACGACATCCTGATTCAAGCGTCGTCCCTGTCAAAAGCAAAGGCTCATACGGACATCGTCCTAGCCTTTCTCAGATCTCACAGATGGAAGGTGAACAAAGAAAAAAGTTCTCTGTCCCCGTCAACAAGAGTTCCCTTCTTGGGAACAATAATAGATTCCTTAGAAATGAGGATTTTTCTGACAGAGGTCAGAAAATCAAAACTTCTAAGCTCTTGTCAAGTACTTCATTCTGTTCCTCGTCCTTCCATAGCGCAGTGCATGGAAGTAATAGGATTGATGGTTGCAACAATGGACATAGTTCCTTTTGCACAAATTCATCTAAGACCATTACAACTGTGCATGCTCAGACAGTGGAATGGGGATTATACAGACTTGTCTCCGACGATTCAAGTAGATCAAAAGACCAGAGATTCACTCCGTTGGTGGCTGACCCTGGACAATCTGTCACAGGGAATGAGCTTCCGCAGACCAGAGTGGGTCATTGTCACGACCGACGCCAGCCTAGTGGGCTGGGGCGCGGTCTGGGAATCCCTGAAAGCTCAGGGTCTATGGTCTCGGGAAGAGTCTCTTCTCCCGATAAACATTCTGGAACTGAGAGCGATATTCAATGCTCTCAGAGCTTGGCCTCAACTAGCAAAGGCCAAATTCATAAGGTTTCAGTCAGAAAACATGACGACCGTTGCATATATCAATCATCAGGGGGGAACAAGGACTTCCCTGGCGATGAAAGAAGTGACCAAGATAATTCAATGGGCGGAGGATCACTCCTGCCACTTGTCTGCGATCCACATCCCAGGAGTGGAAAATTGGGAAGCAGATTTTCTGAGTCGTCAGACATTCCATCCGGGGGAGTGGGAACTCCATCCGGAAATCTTTGCCCAAATAACTCAATTATGGGGCATTCCAGACATGGATCTGATGGCGTCTCGTCAGAACTTCAAGGTTCCTTGCTACGGGTCCAGATCCAGGGATCCCAAGGCGACCCTAGTAGATGCACTAGTAGAACCTTGGACCTTCAACCTAGCTTATGTATTCCCACCGTTTCCTCTCATCCCCAGGCTGGTAGCCAGGATCAATCAGGAGAGGGCCTCAGTGATCTTGATAGCTCCTGCGTGGCCACGCAGGACTTGGTATGCAGACCTGGTGAATATGTCATCGGCTCCACCATGGAAGCTACCTTTGAGACAGGACCTTCTTGTTCAGGGTCCATTCGAACATCCGAATCTGGTTTCCCTCCAACTGACGGCTTGGAGATTGAACGCTTGATTTTATCAAAGCGTGGGTTTTCAGATTCTGTAATAGATACTCTGATTCAGGCTAGAAAGCCTGTAACTAGAAAAATTTACCATAAAATATGGAAAAAATATATCTGTTGGTGTGAATCTAAAGGATTCCCATGGAACAAGATAAAAATTCCTAAGATTCTATCCTTTCTACAAGAAGGTTTGGAGAAAGGATTATCTGCAAGTTCTCTGAAGGGACAGATCTCTGCTTTATCTGTTTTACTTCACAAAAGACTGGCAGCTGTGCCAGATGTTCAAGCATTTGTTCAGGCTCTGGTTAGGATCAAGCCTGTTTACAGACCTTTGACTCCTCCCTGGAGTCTAAATCTAGTTCTTTCAGTTCTTCAAGGGGTTCCGTTTGAACCCTTACATTCCGTAGATATTAAGTTATTATCTTGGAAAGTTTTGTTTTTGGTTGCAATTTCTTCTGCTAGAAGAGTTTCAGAGTTATCTGCTCTGCAGTGTTCTCCGCCCTATCTGGTGTTCCATGCAGATAAGGTGGTTTTGCGTACTAAGCCTGGTTTTCTTCCGAAAGTTGTTTCCAACAAAAATATTAACCAGGAAATAGTTGTACCTTCTTTGTGTCCGAATCCAGTTTCAAAGAAGGAACGTTTGTTACACAATTTGGACGTAGTCCATGCTCTAAAATTCTATTTAGAGGCTACTAAAGATTTCAGACAAACATCTTCCTTGTTTGTTGTTTATTCTGGTAAAAGGAGAGGTCAAAAAGCGACTTCTACCTCTCTTTCCTTTTGGCTTAAAAGCATTATCCGATTGGCTTATGAGACTGCCGGACGGCAGCCTCCTGAAAGAATCACAGCTCACTCCACTAGGGCTGTGGCTTCCACATGGGCCTTCAAGAACGAGGCTTCTGTTGACCAGATATGTAAGACAGCGACTTGGTCTTCACTGCACACTTTTGCCAAATTTTACAAATTTGATACTTTTGCTTCTTCGGAGGCTATTTTTGGGAGAAAGGTTTTGCAAGCCGTGGTGCCTTCCATTTAGGTGACCTGATTTGCTCCCTCCCTTCATCCGTGTCCTAAAGCTTTGGTATTGGTTCCCACAAGTAAGGATGACGCCGTGGACCGGACACACCAATGTTGGAGAAAACAGAATTTATGCTTACCTGATAAATTACTTTCTCCAACGGTGTGTCCGGTCCACGGCCCGCCCTGGTTTTTTAATCAGGTCTGATGAATTATTTTCTCTAACTACAGTCACCACGGTATCATATGGTTTCTCCTATATATATTTCCTCCTGTCCGTCGGTCGAATGACTGGGGTGGGCGGAGCCTAGGAGGGATCATGTGACCAGCTTTGCTGGGACTCTTTGCCATTTCCTATTGGGGAAGAGAATATCCTACAAGTAAGGATGACGCCGTGGACCGGACACACCGTTGGAGAAAGTAATTTATCAGGTAAGCATAAATTCTGTTTTTGTTAGCAGCTAATATAATAATATGTATTTACTGTATAAGTATACATTTAGGACATTATTATTAGCATAAGTTGTCGTGGTTACTTTTGTTAGCAGCTAATATAATAATATGTATTTACTGTATAAGTATACATTTAGCACATTATTATTAGCATAAGTTGTCGTGGTTACTTTTGTTAGCAGCTAATATAATAATATGTAGTTACTGTATAAGTATACATTTAGCACATTATTATTAGCATAAGTTGTCGTGGTTACTTTTGTTAGCAGCTAATATAATAATATGTATTTACTGTATAAGTATACATTTAGCACATTATTATTAACATAAGTTGTCGTGGTTACTTTTGTTAGCAGCTAATATAATAATATGTATTTTCTGTATAAGTATACATTTAGCACATTATTATTAGCATAAGTTGTCGTGGTTACTTTTGTTAGCAGCTAATATAATAATATGTAGTTACTGTATAAGTATACATTTAGCACATTATTATTAGCATAAGTTGTCACGGTTACTTTTGTTAGCAGCTAATATAATAATATGTAGTTACTGTATAAGTATACATTTAGCACATTATTATTAGCATAAGTTGTCGTGGTTACTTTTGTTAGCAGCTAATATAATAATATGTAGTTACTGTATAAGTATACATTTAGCACATTATTATTAGCGTAAGTTGTCGTGGTTACTTTTGTTAGCAGCTAATATAATAATATGTATTTACTGTATAAGTAAACATTTAGCACATTATTATTAGCGTAAGTTGTCGTGGTTACTTTTGTTAGCAGCTAATATAATAATATGTATTTACTGTATAAGTATACATTTAGCACATTATTATTAGCATAAGTTGTCGTGGTTACTTTTGTTAGCAGCTAATATAATAATATGTATTTTCTGTATAAGTATACATTTAGCACATTATTATAAGCATAAGTTGTCGTGGTTACTTTTGTTAGCAGCTAATATAATATGTATTTTCTGTATAAGTATACATTTAGCACATTATTATTAGCATAAGTTGTCGTGGTTACTTTTGTTAGCAGCTAATATAATAATATGTAGTTACTGTATAAGTATACATTTAGCACAATATTATTAGCATAAGTTGTCGTGGTTACTTTTGTTAGCAGCTAATATAATAATATGTATTTACTGTATAAGTATACATTTAGCACATTATTATTAGCATAAGTTGTCGTGGTTACTTTTGTTAGCAGCTAATGTGCTAAATGTATACTTATACAGTAAATACATATTATTATATTAGCTGCTAACAAAAGTAACCACGACAACTTATGCTAATAATAATGTGCTAAATGTATACTTATACAGTAAATACATATTATTATATTATTATTAGCATAAGTTGTCGTGGTTACTTTTGTTAGCAGCTAATATAATATGTATTTACTGTATAAGTATACATTTAGCACATTATTATTAGCATAAGTTGTCGTGGTTACTTTTGTTAGCAGCTAATATAATAATATGTAGTTACTGTATAAGTATACATTTAGCACATTATTATTAGCATAAGTTGTCGTGGTTACTTTTGTTAGCAGCTAATATAATAATATGTATTTACTGTATAAGTATACATTTAGCACATTATTATTAGCATAAGTTGTCGTGGTTACTTTTGTTAGCAGCTAATATAATAATATGTAGTTACTGTATAAGTATACATTTAGCACATTATTATTAGCATAAGTTGTCGTGGTTACTTTTGTTAGCAGCTAATATAATAATATGTATTTACTGTATAAGTATACATTTAGCACATTATTATTAACATAAGTTGTCGTGGTTACTTTTGTTAGCAGCTAATATAATAATATGTATTTACTGTATAAGTATACATTTAGCACATTATTATTAGCATAAGTTGTCGTGGTTACTTTTGTTAGCAGCTAATATAATAATATGTATTTTCTGTATAAGTATACATTTAGCACATTATTATTAGCATAAGTTGTCGTGGTTACTTTTGTTAGCAGCTAATATAATATGTATTTACTGTATAAGAATACATTTAGCACATTATTATTAGCATAAGTTGTCGTGGTTACTTTTGTTAGCAGCTAATATAATAATATGTAGTTACTGTATAAGTATACATTTAGCACATTATTATTAGCATAAGTTGTCGTGGTTACTTTTGTTAGCAGCTAATATAATAATATGTAGTTACTGTATAAGTATACATTTAGCACATTATTATTAGCATAAGTTGTTGTGGTTACTTTTGTTAGCAGCTAATATAATAATATGTATTTTCTGTATAAGTATACATTTAGCACATTATTATTAGCATAAGTTGTCGTGGTTACTTTTGTTAGCAGCTAATATAATATGTAGTTACTGTATAAGTATACATTTAGCACATTATTATTAGCATAAGTTGTCGTGGTTACTTTTGTTAGCAGCTAATATAATATGTAGTTACTGTATAAGTATACATTTAGCACATTATTATTAGCATAAGTTGTCGTGGTTACTTTTGTTAGCAGCTAATATAATAATATGTATTTACTGTATAAGAATATATTTAGCACATTATTATTAGCATAAGTTGTCATGGTTACTTTTGTTAGCAGCTAATATAATAATATGTATTTACTGTATAAGTATACATTTAGCACATTATTATTAGCATAAGTTGTCGTGGTTACTTTTGTTAGCAGCTAATATAATAATATGTATTTACTGTATAAGTATACATTTAGCACATTATTATTTCATATTGTATGGATTTTTCATACTTAGATTTGATCCGAATGATGACTTTGAGGGATCTGTAAGCAACATTCTGTGTGTAGAGTAGATTATTCCACTGTTTAGGTATTATAACAGACCATTTACTTTATTATTTTAAAAAGGATCATAGGGTATTTTTTTTTATCATCATGATCCTTATAAAGCCTCATTTTAGATGTTGTATATGCTTTTGATGATAGATTAGTCTGATGTCGGTGTGCCTGTATGCCTTTTGCGCTATGCTGGTCTGAAAATATGATTCTGGGGTATTTTCATTATTGTTCAATTACAAGAGCAGGACATAAACCACAGCGGCCGCATGGCATTTTTTTGTATTAAAGCTTTAGTATAGTTGTCTCACATAGCTAATTTTATTTTTCTTTGTTTTGACCGGACCCCTGGAGTCAGCAGAATCAGACTGGTTATAAATACTTGAGTATTTTAGCCGTGGGGAAGTGGGTAGTACAGGTCATTACGATGTCACTTAGAGTTTGACACAGAGGTACACTGACTTTTTTTTAAACTCAGTCATGGCATTATTATATATTCACCTTATGAAACTGTTGTATAACTGAGAAACATGTTGTGGGTGTACAATGTTTTATTAAAAGACAAATTGCCTTGGACTGAGTAACATTGCTGGGATCTCTTCTCTCTGCAGTGGTGTGTATATCTGGAAGGATTTGCCACGTTTGATGTGAGACCCCGGTTTGCCATAAATGCACAGTATTTTGAGTTCTGTTAGTGTCATCTTTGACCAGAGTGAGATTCAGCTTAGCGTCTCTTAAAAGTGTCACCCGCTTCTTTAGCGCTATCTAGTGCATCTTCACTTGCGAGTAGGGCACTTTTTACAGTATTGTGAGATCTGTTAGTGACATACCTTTTCTACTTATATTCATTTAACTGGACACATGTGCCCCGGTTTGTGATTGGTGCATTACAGCAGATAGAGAACAGTGTATGATTAAACATTAAGTAGCACAAAAATGTTGTGTGCTAAATTCGTTCAAACACAATCCATATGCTTTCCCAAGTGCTAGTCTAGAGAGCCCTACATCTGCATGTGCGTCCATTCCCTCATATAACAGGCTTGTATGGGGGAGCACAGTAATATGCAGGTTGGCTATCACTGAGCTCTAAGCTCCACATACACCGCTGCAGCGCCGCCACATGTCCATACCCTTTTAATTCTGCCATAAAACATTCTTTTCATTAATAAGTTTTGTTTCATAAGTATTAAGTCTACATATAACAAATCCTTTATTTCCATTGAGTTGTCATCTGTTTTGTTATGCAGACTAGCAAGTGAATCATTTTTACATTATAAAGCAGTATCATCACTTGTAGTATGAGTGCAATGAAAGCGCTAATAGTGCTCTCACTACAATAGCCATTAAAAGTATAGGATACTCTAAAACAAGTTTGGCCACGTTAAGATGATTTGGTTAAAATATAACCCTAGAAGATATTCTAGAAGACACATGAGCAAGAGGGGCCACATAGCGTATGTGTAAAATGTAACCGTCCACTTGTAAACCAGATTGTGCTTGACATCCTTGAACTAATGACTGCGCCCCACTTACAATCTATATGGGCTAAATATGCACCAGAACTGTTGCCTTCACCCTGCATCTATACAAACATCTAAAAATCTATCTCTCACTACTCGGGGTACTTCAGTTTTTGTAAAGCAGTTGGGTCACCACTATGCCACACAGCTGGATATCTGGGTTACCAAAAAGAGCCATTAAAGACCATTAAAGTCTGTTCCAAGCACCTAGCTTGAGCTGCATCAGTAACAATCTGCTCAATAACTGAGAATAACTCTGCACAGCTGTGAGAGTTGAAGGTTTGCTCATCATGTGACACTCACAAGCTATAGCCCTGACAGGAACAGGGGGGCTACTCCTGGGTACAGCCCTGACAGGAACAGGGGGCCTACTCCTGGGTACAGCCCTGACAGGAACAGGGGGCCTACTCCTGGGTACAGCCCTGACAGGAACAGGGGGCCTACTCCTGGGTATTACAGGTAAATACAGATGTGTATATTAATAAACACTTTAGATACTTATACTTAAAATGAGTGAAAACAAACATAAGGACTTATATTCGGAAATATCCCATAACAAGTATACAAATACAAGGAATCTAGTAACTTAAAAGCTTTCCCCCACTGCTGCTAGTCATGTACTAATCTCTCGGTGCCCATCTTCGCCTTTGAGTAAAAAGGTTTTAAGAAAGCAGAGCACTCAGTCAACATAGCCACAGTAGTTTATTTGGGGTCTCAGGAGTCCTAGGGGTTAGATGCTAGCGGTGTTTGCCATATCTGTTGAATCTTTTATAGAGAAATCGAATTCTCTTGTTCAGGTTTTCCCTATCATGATAAAACATCCTTGCGCCAACCATCTGACGCTTCCTTATACACCTCTGTAGTTCGTTTCCCTTCCAGCCTTTCAACCATGAAGGTGCTATGATCAGCTCACGGGGATGTGCTTTAAAGTCACCTGTAAGACAAATGTAGAGGGAATTATTGAGGTTGTGTCCTGGGGTTGTGTGTGTGTGTGGGGGGGGGGGAAGGTTATGTACTAGGACTGTGTGTGTTCAGGAGATGTAAAGCTAAACTAATGGGGGAATGGTACACCTGAGCTGAGATAGGAATGACCACAAGAGACTGCAAGGAGGGGTAGGGGATTCTGGCTAGTTATAGGAACAGTAATCATGAGGGAATTGTACTTGACACCAGGCAGGATATCAGACAAGATAGTGGACACAAGGAAGGGTACCAAAAATCAGGCCGGCTAGCAGACCAGACACCGTTCAGCAGGCCGGCTAGCAGACCAGACACCGTTCAGCAGGCAGGATATCTAGACACAAGAGAATACAGAGTTCTCTGTGTGTAGGAGTGCTCACTTACATGGAGAATCGTCAACGAGACCATAACGGCACAATGGAGCGTGGGTGGGGACACTCCTCCTAGAAGATCCAATGCAGAGGCTGCTACTATAGGCGGATACTGCTATTCACGCCCCAACAAAAGTTCAACATGAATCCAAGAAAAAAAAAAAAATTTATGCTTACCTAATAAATTTATTTCTATTTAGACACGATGAGTCCACGGATCATCTTAATTACTAATGGGATATTCACCTCCTGGTCAGCATGAGGAAACAAAGAGCACCACAGCAGAGTTGTTAAATAGCTCCTCCCTACCCTTCCCTCCCACTCCAGTCATTCGACCGAAGTTAGGAAGAGAAAGGAAAAGCCAAGGTGCAGAGGGGTCTGAAGTTTACAATAACCCACAACCTGTCTATAAGAACAGGACGGGTAGTGGACTCATCGTGTCAAAAAAGAAATACCTGATAAATGTAAGCATAAATTTTCTTTTCTTTTTAAAGACACAGTGAGTCCACGGATCATCTTAATTACTAATGGGATTCAATACCCAAGCTCGAGTACACAGATGATACAGGAGGGACAAGACAGGGAACCTCAATGGGAGGCACCACTGCTTGAAGAACCTTTCTCCCAAAAGCGGCCTCAGGCGAGGCAAAAGTGTCAAATTTGTAGAACTTTGAAAAAGTGTGAAGAGAGGACCCAGTTGCAGCCTTGCAAATCTGTTCCACAGAAGCTTCAATTTTGAACACCCATGAGGAAGCAACAGCCCTTGTGGAATGAGCTGTAACTCTCTCGGGAGGCTGCTGTCCAGCAGTCTCATATGCAAAACGTATGATACTCTTTAGCCAAAAAGAAAGAGAAGTAGCCGTTGCTTTCTGTCCCTTGCGTTTTCCTGAGTAAACCACAAACAAAGAAGACTAACGAAAGTCCTTAGTCGCAAGTCCAAATTGTGCAGAAGTCTTTCCATCTTAGAAGAAGGATTAGGACATTAGGAAGGAACAACGATCTCCTGATTAATGTTCCGATCAGAAACAACCTTAGGAAGAAATCCTAATTTGGCACGTAAAACTACCTTATCTGAATGGAAAATAAGATAAGGAGACTCATACTGTAATGCTGAGAGTTCTGACACTCTACGAGCAGAAGAAATAGCAACAAGAAATAAAACGTTCCAAGGTAACAACTTATTATCTAAGGAATGCATAGGCTCAAACGGAGCCCCTTGAAGAACTTTGAGAACTAAAATTAAGACTCCATGGAGGAGTAACTGGTTTGAACACAGGCCTGATCCTGACCAAGGCCTGACAGAATGATTGTACATCTGGAACATCCGCCAGACGTTTGTGTAACAAAATAGATAAGGCAGAGATTTGCCCCTTTAGAGAACTCGTCGATAAACCTTTCTCCAAACCCTCTTGGAGAAAGGACAAAATTCTAGGAATCCTAACTCTACTCCATGAGTAGCCCTTGGATTCACACCAATTTACGCCAAATTTTATGGTAAATCCTTCTAGTAACAGGCTTAAGAGCCTGAATCGTGGTCTCTATGACAGAGTCAGAAAACCACCGCTTGGATAAAATTAAGCGTTCAATCTCCAAGCAGTCAGCTTCAGAGAAACTAGATTTGGGTGAAGGAAGGGCCCCTGAATCAGAAGGTCTTTCCTCAACGGAAGTCTCAAAGGTGGTAGAGATGTCATCTCCACCAGATCTGCATACCAAATCCTGCGAGGCCAGGCCGGTGCTATGAGGATCACCGGGACCCTCTCCTGTTTGATTCGAGCAGGTACTCGCGGAAGAAGAGCAAAACGGAGGAAACAGGTATGCTAGATTGAAATTCCAAGGGGGCCGCCAGAGCATCTATCAGTTCCGCCTGGGGGTCCCTGGATCGCGACCCGTATCTCGGGAGCTTGGCATTCTGTCGCGATGCCATGAGATCTAATTCCGGCTGACCCCACTTGAGAATCAGGCTGGAAAACACTTCCAAGATGGTCTGCGAAAGCATTTTCCCTGGGACAGATGATCCAGAGACAAACCACCATTGTAGAGAGTCCCTTGTCTTCTGTTCCAGAAGGAGTAGAGGAGACAAGTCTGAAAGTTCTCCGTTCCACTGTCTCAACATGTTCAACTGCAGAGCTCTGAGATGGAAGCGAGCAAATGGGATGATGTCCATTGTCGCCAACATCAGCCCGATTAACTCCATGCACTGATCCACTGATGGTCGAGGAGTGGACTGAAGGGCTAGACAAGTATCGATAATCTTTAATTTCCTGACTTCTGTCAGAAAAATCTTCATAGATAGAGAGTCTATTATGGTTCCTAAGAAAGATACCCTTGGAAGTAAGGAACCCTTTTCTAAATTTATCTTCCATCCGTGGGATCTTAGGAAGGACAACACCAAGTCTGTGTAGGATCTTGCTAGCTGAAAGGATGGCGTCTGAACAAGAATGTCGTCCAGATAAGGCGCCACTGCAATGCCTTTTGATCGAAGCACTGCCAACAGAGATCCCAGAACCTTTGTGAAGATTCTGGGGGCTGTTGCAAGACCGAAAGGAAGAGCCACAAACTGGAAGTGCTTGTTCAGAAAGGCAAACCTTAAGAACTTGTGATGATCTCTGTCAATGGGAACATGTAGATACGCGTCCTTTAAATCCACTGCTGTCATAAATTGACCCTCCTGGATCAATGGAAGAATGGAACGAATTGTTTCCATCTTGAAGGATGGTACCCTGAGAAACTTGTTTAGACTCTTGAGGTCTAAAATTGGCCTGAAGGTTCCCTCTTTTTTGGGAACCACGAACAGATTGGAATAAAACCCCAGACCCTGTTCCTGAATTGGAACGGGTACAATCACTCCCAGAGCGGAGAGGTCTCCTACGCTGTGTAAGAACGCCTCTCTCTTTGTCTGGTCTGCAGATAATCTTGAAAGTAGAAATCTGCCTCTGGGAGGAAAAACCTTGAACTCCAGTTTGTATCCCTGAGACACTATTTCTATTACCCAGGGATCCTGGACATCCCGAACCCAGTTTTGAACGAAGGAGGAAAGTCTGCCCCCTACCAGATCCGGTCCCGGATCGGGGGCATGCCCTTCATGCTGTCTTGGAATCACTAACCAGCTTCTTGGACTGTTTTCCTTTGCTTCAAGACTGGCTGGGTCTCCATGTAGGCTTAGACTGTTCCCTGCTTAGAAAAGGAAGAGTTTCCTTTGAAATCTCAAAAGGAACGAAAATTGCTCTGTCATCCTTTTTGTTCTTCTCTCTTATCTTGAGGGAGAAGATGACCCTTACCTCCCGTGATATCAGAAATAATCTCCTTCAGATCAGGTCCGAACAAGGTCTTCCCCTTGTAAGGAATAGCTAGAAGACTTGGATGACACATCCGCAGACCAAGATTTTAACCATAAGGCTCTGCGGGCTAAAATAGAGAACCTCGATATCTTAGCTCCCAATTTAATAACTTCAAGGGAAGCATCCGAAATAAAGGCATTAGCTAACTTAAGAGCTTATATCCTATCTTGGATCTCATCCAAAGAAGTCTCTGTCCTGAGGGCCTCAGACAGTGGATCAAACCAATATGCCGCCACACTAGTGACGGTGGCAATGCACACAGCCGGTTGCCACTGCAGACCCTGGTGTACATAAATCTTTTTGAGTAACCCCTCTAACTTCTTATCCATAGGATCTTCAAAAGCACAACTATCCTCTATGGGAATAGTAGTTCTTTTAGCCAAGGTGGAGATGGCTCCTTCTACCTTAGGAAAAGTTTGCCAAGCCTCCTTAACAGAATCGGCTATTGGAAATATTTTCATAAAAATAGGCGTGGGAGAGAAAGGGATGCCCGGTCTCTCCCACTCCTTAGCAATGATTTCAGTAGCACTTATAGGAACTGGAAATACGTCTGTGTAGGAAGGAACCTCAAAATATCTGTCCAGTTTACTAGACTTCTGAGGGACAACCACCACTATGGAGTCACTATCGTCCAAGGTAACCAAAACCTCCCTGAGAAACAGACGAAGGTGATCAAGTTTAAATCTGAAAGATACCCCCTCCAAGTCAGTCAGAGGTAATAGATTCTCTGAATCTGAAATTTCTCCTTCAGAAGCTACTGCGGTACCCTCCTCTTCAGGTTGTTGGGAGGATACCTCCGAAATTGAGACAATTGCATCAGAAACCTTGCTTACTGAATGTCTGGCTTTCCTCTTACGTTTGCTCTGCAACATTGGAAAGGCAGACAGAGCATCAGAAATAGTAGAAGACATAAGAGAAGCTATGTCTTGTAACGAAATCCCAGAAGGGACTATAGCTAAAGCGCAAGACACTGCTTGAGAGGGCGGTAAAATTTGGGACCCATGGGGAGAAAACTGCGGCATAAATTGACCCTCATCATTGGACTCTTGGACAACATCTGCCTTAGAGGAGACTGGCTCTGAAAAAATATTTTCCCTATAACTCAAAGTCCTATGAATACACGAAGGACAGAAAGGGATTGGTGGTTCCACATTAGCGTCAAAACATAAAGCGCAGGTGACATCTTGCAAGTCTCCTTGGTCCATGCTTGCTCACAATTTGCAAAATAGTAAACAAAAATTATCAAAAGTATTTGGAAATATTATAAAAAAAACGTTACTGTCTCTTTAAATTCAAAATTCTTTTTACTGCAGAACGTCAGTTTAAAAACCATTTCCTTTTCTACTGCAAAAACGCTCAGTTTAAATCAACAAACAATCCCCCTCTGCACCTCAGCACTCTGCTAAAGTGCTCCTACCTGACTGAAAATCTCTAGAGATCCCTCTCTTCAGACGATCCGTCTTGGTAATGCCTGACAATAACAACGATGTTGAGAAAAAAGGAAACACCGTGTCTGCACTAGCAACGAATGCCTTTCACCATGCGACTCTAGAACAGACCGGATAAATCTCTTCTGATGTTGCACTTCCCGCAGCCTCTCTGAACTGAAGCGCTACCAAAGTGGCGCGCAAAAACTGGAAGGACCGCCCATCGTGCGCGTAAACCTAGGACGCTCTATACAATGACTGAACATTTACATAGAATAGAGAAACCACCGGAGCCATCTAATGTATACAGCTTAACTCCAGCCCCAGTGCCTTGCTACATAACACTGCCCAATTAGCTTTCCCTCAGGAAAGCGTTGAACGTCCCAACATGAACTACTTTCCCACAGAGCCCCTTATGTTCTAGCATGTGCTCACTGAAAATTCTAAGTCCTTATTCCCCAGAAACTTAAGGTAGCACTTACCTTGACTTCTGCCTGGCAGCAAAGGCAGCTCTCAGACTTGAGAGGTCCTCTCCCTCACATCAACCTGAGGAAAATAAAATGCTGAGTCAATGAATACCTCAGACTGAAGGATATAGGGCAGCAAGAAATTATGGGAGGCGCAGTGAGAATTATGTCCCACAAGTTCCCATTGCTCTAAAGCCACCAAGGCTCTACTAAAGAGACGGATATGGACTACGGCTACACCCTAGGACAAAGCAGTACATCTGGCACTACTTTAAAAATAATAAACTCTTGATTGAAGAATCTATACTAACACCTCACTTTACATCTTCCTATCACTAACGTAGGCAAAGAGAATGACTGGGGTGGGAGGGAAGGGAGGAGCTATTTATATAGCTCTGCTGTGGTGCTCTTTGCCTCCTCCTGCTGACCAGGAGGTGAATATCCCATTAGTAATTAAGATGATCCATGGACTCATTGTGTCTTAAAAAAGAAATAGTGTGCTGTGCAGGTGCGGGTTCAACAAACCCCATGGAACTGTAAAAATCCAACCACTTTATTACATTTGATTAAAAGCATGACGGTCAGCACATCTAAAATCCAACAAGTAATATGAACAGGTTCACACGCAAACACGCTTCGTGCGCACTTGTTCACTGCTCACCTGTGAACCTGTCCATAGACCTATTTAAGGCATAATTTTTAAAGAAACATACATACCTGTTAGAAAAAAAAACAATTGCAAAGACACATTATGTAGGTATAGCTATCTAATCTTTCTTTATATGACCAAGTCAAAAGATAAATATTTAAAAAGATTATATATATATATATATATATATATATATATATATATATATATATATATTTATATATATATGACTTGTATAGTTCTAGATTGTATAGTGTGCACAACATATTTTCACAGAAGCATATAGCTGAAGAAAAGTATTGCATGCATAGTCACTTTCCTAATATTCCTTCAGAAACATAACTGAATGGAAGAAACACCCAAACTAAGATAGTGTATAGTTATTAGAAGCCATGCTTGAAATATGTGCATTTGTGTTAAAAAAAAAAAAAAAAATAGGGGAAAAAAAGAGGGGTAACATTCCTATATATATATATATATATATATATATATACATATATATATATATATATATATATATATATATATATATATATATATATATATATACATATATACATATATATACACACACACACACACACACACACATTGATTATGTACATAGTACCAAGCTAATTCAAACAAACAAATCAAGGTCCCTTCTCTTGTTTAATCCCTGTGGGTTACTTGTTTAGAGGGTAAACATCCAAAACACCTCCCTTTTGTTTAACAGTTCCCTGTCACCACCCCTTTTGTCACATGATCTATACCTTGTACAGTAAGAGCCGTAATATCAGAATTGTGCACGTTTGAAGTGTCTAGATACAGGAGTATCTGACTCCTTGTCCTCTATAGACCTGATGTGCTCCAAAAACCTCTCCTTTAGAGGTCTCTTGGTTTTCCCTGTGGATTGTATTTGCAAGTTAAAAGACAAACGTGTTGTAGCCCAGTTGATGAAAAAGTTATTAAATTATTTTTGGGTAGAAATGGATAGAAACCTATCCCCCTCAAATACAAAGTTACAGGTTCTACAAATAGGCCTCCTACATTTGTAGAAGCCTTTTCTTTTTTTAAGTCAACGTGTTGGAAACAGGTCTCATATCTGAGGGAGACAAGAAATTAGCCAGGATTTTTCTCTTTCTGGGAACAAAGTCACATCCTTTCTGTAGTATGTCTTTAATTGCAGGGTCAGACTATAAAATAGGTAAAGATTCTTTAATGATTCCACATATTCTCTAAGCTGTATGTTGTTATGAATTTTGGTTTCTTTTCTTTTGGTGTTTTGTTTATATTTTAGTAGTTGGTCCCTGGGTATTTGATCAACATTCCTCTTAGCTGTGTTAAGAATATCCTCCCTGTATCCACGTTCTTTGAATCTCATGATTGTTTCATTAGCCTGTTTTTGCTATTTATTCTCATTTGTACAATTTCTTTTTACATGTTTAAGTTCCCCTTTGGGTATCCCCCTCATTACATGTTTGGGATGACATGAGTTGAACTGTAACAGTGTGTTACCAGCTGTAGATTTCCTATACATAGTAGTTTCAATAGTATGTCCTATTCTATTACTCTCGACAGTAAGATCCAAAAAGTTTATGGAATCTGTTAGTTTCATGTTCATCCCAGTCAAGAATAAAGAAAAAATCATCAATGTAACTATGATAGTGTATGATCTTATTCATGTACAGATTTCTATCTCCATTGACGTGGGACAGCTCCCACTAACCCATAAATAAGTTGGCGTAGAAGGGGGCAAACTTGGCCCCCATTGCCGTCCCACGTTTCTGGAGATAGAAATCCGTCTGGAACATAAAAAAATTATGAATTAACAAGAACTCAATTGTTCTCAGTAAAAAAAACTTTAGTGGCTAGTTAAAAGTTGCTATAGAAGATAATAAAGAATTCTACAGCAGTAGAAAAAAAAGTTGTTGTTGACTCCCAAGCTATGTGTCGTCTAGTTCTTGGTGGAAAGGGGTTATTATTATAATTAACAAGAGTAGTTACTTGCTTGTCTCTGCTTACCCAAAAGATATTACAGATCCTACTGCCTCTCTGCTACAATTACAAAGAGTAGTTATTTGCTTGTCTCTGCCTACCCAAAAGATATTACAGATCCTACTGCCTCTCTGCTACAGATACCAAGAGTAGTTACTTGCTTGTCTCTGCCTACCCAAAAGATATTACAGATCCTATTGCCTCTCCACTACAATTACCAAGAGTAGTTACTTGTTTGTCTCTGCCTACCCAAAAGATATTACAGATCCTACTGCCTCTCCACTACAATTACCAAGAGTAGTTACTTGCTTGTCTCTGCTTACCCAAAAGATATTACAGATCCTACTGCCTCTCCGCTACAATTACCAAGAGTAGTTACTTGCTTGTCTCTGCTTACCCAAAAGATATTACAGATCCTACTGCCTCTCTGCTACAATTACCAAGAGTAGTTCCTTGCTTGTCTCTGCTTACCCAAAAGATATTACAGATCCTACTGCCTCTCTGCTACAATTACCAAGAGTAGTTACTTGTTTGTCTCTGCCTACCCAAAAGATATTACAGATCCTACTGCTTCACTGCTACAAAGTGGTTGGATTTTTATCTCAAATTCATTACTGGACACAAGACAGGGTACAGGAAACCAGTCAGAGATACTGGTGGACACCAGTCAGGATATCATACCAGATACTGGACACCAGGCAAAATATCATACAAGATACTTGACACCAGGCAAGATATTAGATCAGATACCGGACACAAGACAGGGTACCGGACAGCAGGCAGGATATCAGACTAGATACTGGACGCCAGGCAGGATATACAAGACAGGGTACCGGACAGCAGGCAGGATATACAAGACAAGGTACCGGACAGCAGGCAGGATATCAGACCAGATACTGGACGCCAGGCAGGATATACTAGACAGGGTACCGGACAGCAGGCAGGATATCAGACCAGATACTGGACGCCAGGCAGGATATACTAGACAGGGTACCGGACAGCAGGCAAGATATCAGACCAGATAATGGACGCCAGGCAGGATATGGGACAAGACACTGGACGCCAGGCAGGATATGGGACAAGACACTGGACGCCAGGCAGGATATGGGACAAGACACTGGACGCCAGGCAGGATATGGGACAAGACACTGGACGCCAGGCAGGATATGGGACAAGACACTGGACGCCAGGCAGGATATGGGACAAGACACTGGACGCCAGGCAGGATATGGGACAAGACACTGGACGCCAGGCAGGATATGGGACAAGACACTGGACGCCAGGCAGGATATGGGACAAGACACTGGACGCCAGGCAGGATATGGGACAAGACACTGGACGCCAGGCAGGATATGGGACAAGATACTGGACACCAGGCAGGATATGAGACAAGATACTGGACACCAGGCAGGATATGAGACAAGATACTGGACACCAGGCAGGATATGAGACAAGATACTGGACACCAGGCAGGATATGGGACAAGATACTGGATACCAGGCAGGATATGAGACAAGATACTGGATACCAGGCAGGATATGAGACAAGATACTGGACACCAGGCAGGATATGAGACAAGATACTGGACACCAGGCAGGATATGAGACAAGATACTGGATACCAGGCAGTATATGAGACAAGATACTGGATACCAGACAGGATATGAGACAAGATACTGGATACCAGGCAGGATACCAGACATGAGGCAGAAAGGTAGTTGCTTCTGCAATCATTCTGACTAGAATGATGGACTAAGCAAGTTTATATAGGAACCCCACACCTGTGGGTGGGAGTTTCTGAAATTAGGCTTCACTTTTAAAGTGGTGGATCACTGAAGCTGGAGCCTGTCGCGTAGGTGACTACAAGTTGCTTACAGTGCATTTGTCTCATGCTCACTCAAGCGTCGAAAAAACTATTTCTGGTACAAGTCAAACACCTAGTGTGGCAAACCTCGCCACTTATGAACTATGCGGGAATTGTTATTTAGGCTAATGGTTAAAATGTATGTTAAACTGTATGTTACTGTAATACAATTATATGTTGATGATGTCATTGTATCAGTTCGGAAACCCCTTCTAGGGGAGACTGTTTTAAAAGTTGGTTGTTTTTGCCATTGTAAAAAGAAGTCGTTAACTCTCAGACGATGTGTCGTCTAGTTACTTGTTTGTCTCTGCCTACCCAAAAGATATTACAGATCCTACTGCCTCTCCGCTACAATTACTAAGAGTAGTTACTTGCTTGTCTCTGCCTACCCAAAAGATATTACAGATCCTACTGCCTCTCCGCTACAATTACCAAGAGTAGTTACTTGCTTGTCTCTGCTTACCAAAAAGATATTACAGATCCTACTGTCTCTCCCCTACAATTACCAAGAATAGTTACTTGTTTGTCTCTGCCTACCCAAAAGACATTACAGATCCTACTGCCTCTCCGCTACAATTACTAAGAGTACTTACTTGTTTGTCTCTGCCTACCCAAAAGATATTACAGATCCTACTGCCTCTCCGCTACAGTTGGTGGCAAGCGACAGGATTCAAACCGCACAGCAAGTCGTAGGACATGTGATGTATATGAAAGGATGGTGAATGGGGACAGATTATACCAGACTAAAGCGAACTGCATTGAAGGAATTACTTGAGGCGAGAGGAATTATTGCCAGCAATAAAACCAAAGCAAGGCTGATTGCAGAGCTCATGGAAGGAGATCGGGTAGCAGGTACGGCCGTACCCATGGCAAACAACGAAAGCGAATTCCAAAGAGAGATGCTGACCCGGTTGGCTTTTTTTCCGCTACCCCATTCAGAGGAGCTCCTGACACGGACATCAGCAGACGTACAGGAGTATGTGATGGTGACCCAACAAACCACCCCGAGAACCGGAGAGGGGCTACCAGTACACTCCAGTGCTAGTACAGGGAAAGCTAAGATTCCCTACCAAGCATTCAAGGATCATACCGACACGGAGGATATCGATGGGTACCTACAGGACTTTGAGCGATTATGCCAACTGCATAATATTTGTACCGCTGACCAAGTTCCCCTACTGGCTGGCAAGTTATCCGGGCATGCCGCTGAAGCCTACCGCACCATACCAGATGAGGACAGCAGGGACTACCAGAAGGTAAAACAGGCCATCCTGACTAGGTATGCTATTACCCCAGAGGCATACCGACAGTGGTTCCGAAACCTGAAGAAGCTGGAGAAAGATACCCACACTGAGTGGGCGCATAGGCTAGCCAGGGCCGCTAAAGGCTGGTTGTAGGCAGCCCAAGTCACCCAGTTGGAAGACCTTTTACAACTCCTGTTGATGGAGCAATTCTTCCAAGGGGTGTCCACCGAATTGCAAAACTGACTGAGAGATCGAAATCCGTGCACGGTACATACCGCAGCGACCTTGGCCGACGAATACCAAGATGCCCGGAGAGCTCAACGAACACAGCAACGCTCCAGTATTGGGGTCACCCCCACTGCAGCTCCCACACCTCTGCTACCCGGTCCTGGAGGGGGAATCCACCCACCCCCTCCCCGATACCAGACTCGATCAGCTATCCGTTGCCATCTTTGTAACCAACAAGGGCACATTCAGAGAGACTAATCCACCTGGAACAACCAGAACAACTTGTCAAACAACCGGGCAGCTGTGCACTGCTACCAGAACAAGCCCCTACTACAGACCCAACTCGCAGTCTTCCACGAGGAACCCTTGGGCATCTTACACGAAGTAAACCCAGTACAGGTCGCTTGGGACAACCTACAAAGCCACCGCCAGGTGGTCTATATGGAGGGCCTACGTGTCCAAGGGCTGCGTGACTCTGGGGCCACCATAACCTTGCTCTGGCAACATTTAGTTTCCACCAATCAACTCACCGGAGACTGTGTAGCTGTCCGGGTGGCCGGGGGAGCCATTTACAAGATTCCCACGGCCAAAGTACACTTGGATTGGGGAGCAGGGTCGGCGAACGTAGAAGTGGGCCTTGTGACAGACCCCTCTGTCAACCTCCCTACGGATTATGGATTCAGGCATTATGTTAAGTCACCCTGTGCCCATTATAGGTACAGGGTGCAAATCCAACAGTACTGGAGGGGTTAACTTCAGTTTTGAGTAACTGTATTGTCTTAGACGCTGATGAAGGAGAAAAGTCAAGTAGAGGATGAAATGGTCACGTTAAACAATCACATAACGGTGCTAGCGGGAGAAAAAAAAGAGGAGCGCAGAGGAAAAAGCGCGTTTAGAACGGGAATCTCTGCTAGACAAGCTGCACCGACAGACCGCAGAAAACACCAGCTTCAGAGTGGAACATGAAACATTAAAGATAAAACTTAGCGACACTGGAGGAGAAGCTGACGCTGGCTCATAGTGAGGTGCAGCAACTCAAGGGCACCCTACGTCAGTATGAAAGGGCTTGTGGATACCTATAAAGAGCAGGTACAAAAAAAACTTGTAAAGAAGTCAATGAGACTTGTCTCCAACTGGAAAGAAGCGTCTCTGAAAACAAAAACTTGAAGGAATGTTTAGCCCTGGTCTGGGCACTGAAGAAGTTGAACCCTTATTTATACGGACAGGAATTCTCTCTCATAACGGGAATGCAGATGGATTGTCCCGACAAACTGACAATCCTACCACCTCCTAGTCCGGTCATCCCCAAGTTGACCCACCAAAGGGTCAAGCTGGGTCTGCCGGAGTGTCCCACTAGGAGGGGGCCATGTGACAGACCCCTCTGTCAACCTCCCTACAGATTATGGATTCAGGCATTGTTAAGTCACCCTGTGCCCATTATAGGTACAGGGTGCAAATCCAACAGTACTGGAGGGGTTGACTTCAGTTTTGAGTAACTGTATTGTCTTAGACAGTTGTTGTGAGCAGTTGTTGTTGCACCAGTTTTAAGCTGTGGCTAGAAGCAAAATAAATAGCTGATTTAGACAAACTTGGACTGAATTATTTAGACAACATTTTTAAGATGAGGATGTCTCTGCTTAACTAAAAGATATAGCGGATCCTACTGCCTCTCCGCTACAATTGGTAGCAGCGGTGGGATAGTCCTCATAGCCCAGAAGAGCAACTACACATCCGGACCTAATGGGAATACAGTATGAAAGGCTGAAAAGAGCCACCCTTAAAGACCTGCTAGAACAACTGTACAGTGAGTTGTTATACTGTTAAGTCTGGGAAAAGTAAAGTAGAAGGGAAAGTGTTGCTTCAAGGAATAATTGTGAGTTACTGCACACACAGCAATAATCAGACTGAGCAGACAGACAGAGAACACAGTTTGCTTGTTACAGGACTTAAAAAAGCGACTTCTTGAAGAGGGAGATTATTACAATACTGACCGAGATGGACGGAGTACCAGGGCCCGAAGGAACCAATGAGCCCAGCATATCAGACAGAACCCCCTGAAGAAGCAAGCTTTGACCGGGCGGTTAAAATAAGACTGGCACATTATGGCCCCAACCCGACTGCCAAAATTATCGACCGGGTCATAGCAGCTGTGGATGCCAACCTACTTCGCCAAAGCAGCGCTGCAGCAGCCCAAGTCACAGCAACCCCAGTGGAAAAGAGAAAGGTACATTTTGCAGCTTTTAAAAACTTCATGGAAACAGGAGAGATTGATAGGTACCTTGCGGATTTTGAGAGGCAATGTGCACTACACAAGGTACCCGCAGAGGACTGGGTCAAGATATTATCTGGAAAATTATTCGGCCGGGCCAGCGAGGCTTTTCGGGCCATTCCAGATGAAGAAGTCGGGGATTATAATGCTGTAAAAGAGGCTCTGCTCTCCAGGTATGCGATTACACCGGAGGCATACAGGAGGCGGTTCAGAGACACTGTTAAATTAGCTGGTAATTCCTACGTTGAGTGGGCATGTAAGGTGCACCGCACAGCAGCTCACTGGATGGCGGGGTGCCAAGCCGTATCCGGGGAAGAGGTGCTGCAGCTATTCCTGTTGGAACATTGCTTTGACAAGTTATCAGCAGGAGTTACAGAGTGGGTTCGGGACCGTAAACACTCCACACTGCATGAAGCTGCTCGCCTGGCAGATGAGTATACGGATGCCCGCAAACTGGACACTGCTACCACTAAGATCCCTGCCAGAGTGGAGTACAGACCCAGTGTCACCCCAGCAGCTACCAGTTGCTATACCACACCGCCTTCAGCCACGAACTATCCTCAGACAGCCCGGTTCAACTCACGGGACTACTCACAACCTATTCGGTGCTTTGGATGTAAGCAAATAGGGCACAAAAGACCAGAGTGTCCCCTAAACACAGTGAACCAAGCACAGTCCCGGCGGAAACCCACGTAACCCTCAGCCTGCTGTCCACTGCGTAAAGAAGGAAGAATGCTGGGGCATCCTACATGAAGCAGATCCCATGCAAGCTGCCCATCGGGATAACCGACAACAGCACCGGCAACTGGTTAAAGTGAATGGGAAGGAGGTCAGTGGTCTACGAGATACTGGTGCTACCATGACCTTGCTCCAAAAGAACTTGATGTCCGAGAACCAGCACACCGGAGACATTGTGGCTGTGAGGGTAGCAGGGGGCACTGAGTTCCGCCTACCTGTTGCCCGGGTACATTTGGATTGGGGAGTGGGCGCTAGACATGTGAATGTGGGGGTCATGAAGGACTTACCAGCTGATGTTCTCCTTGGAAATGACTTGGCCCCCTTCTTTCTGCCTATGCTCCCATGGGTACCGCCGATGTTAACCCTGTGACTACCCCAGATCCGTGCCGCCAAGACCGACCCACCTGCTGCTAAGCCCCAGGACGCCGAGCACAGTAAATCTCTATCCGCTATTGATATGTGGAAGTCCCGTTACAACGCGCTAATGAAGGAGAAAAGTCAAGTAGGAGGATGAAATGGTCACGTTAAACAATCACATAACGGTGCTAGCGGGAGAAAAAAAGAGGAGCGCAGAGGAAAAAGCGCGTTTAGAAAGGGAATCTCTGCTAGACAAGCTGCACCAACAGACCGCAGAAAACACCAGCTTCAGAGTGGAACATGAAACATAGTGAGGTGCAGCAACTCAAGGGCACCCTACGTCAGTATGAAAGGGCTTGTGGATACCTATAAAGAGCAGGTACAAAAAAAACTTGTAAAGAAGTCAATGAGACTTGTCTCCAACTGGAAAGAAGCGTCTCTGAAAACAAAAACTTGAAGGAATGTTTAGCCCTGGTCTGGGCACTGAAGAAGTTGAACCCTTATTTATACGGACAGGAATTCTCTCTCATAACGGGAATGCAGATGGATTGTCCCGAAAAAACTGACAATCCTACCACCTCCTAGTCCGGTCATCCCCAAGTTGACCCGCCAAAGAGTCAAGCCGGGTATGCCGGAGTGTCCCACTAGGAGGGGGCCATGTGACAGACCCCTCTGTCAACCTCCCTACAGATTATGGATTCAGGCATTGTTAAGTCACCCTGTGCCCATTATAGGTACAGGGTGCAAATCCAACTGTACTGGAGGGGTTGACTTCAGTTTTGAGTAACTGTATTGTCTTAGACAGTTGTTGTGAGCAGTTGTTGTTGCACCAGTTTTAAGCTGTGGCTAGAAGCAAAATAAATAGCTGATTTAGACTTAAACTTGGACTGAATTATTTAGACAACATTTTTAAGATGAGGATGTCTCTGCTTAACTAAAAGATATAGCGGATCCTACTGCCTCTCCGCTACAGGCCTTATGTAAAATTTGCCCGCAGACGTTATTTTGGGCAACGACTTAGGGGAGCTGACTTCAGCGTTTGCACCTCGAACCTCCCCACAAGCAGCACTGCCCGTGGTTACCCAACAACGGGCCCGCACCAACGCACTGGCTGATCACTCTGAGGCTCAGGTAAGCAATCACCCCCCTAATGTCTCTTGGGCCCCTCCACTAGAGTTTGATAGCGAAGTAGCCACTGACCCCTTGTTGCAAATATATAGGGATAAGGTAGACCAGAATCAGGCGGGGTTGGAAGGAGAGAGGTACGGTTGGAACAAGGGGTTACTGTACAGGTATGCAGAGAAGATAGTGGCCGGATCTATTCCCCTGTCCGTTCAGCAGTTAATAGTACCTCAGAGGTATAGACGAGAACTGCTACGGGTTGACCACGATATTCCGCTGTCAGGCCACCTAGGAGTTAGTCGGACGAAGCATCGCCTAACTCAGAATTTCTGTTGGCCAGGGATCACCAAAGATATTAGGCAGTATTGCCAGACGTGTGACACCTGCCAACGAGTAAGGAAAAGAGGAGACCTATATAAGGCGAAGCTACACTCCCTCCCCATAATAGAGGAGCCTTTTAGTCGAGTGGCGGTGGACCTCATTGGCCCCCTAGCCAAGCCTAGCCCCTCGGGAAAGAGGTATATACTGTGTCGTGGATTATGCCACTCGATATCCCGAGGTGGTGGCTCTGGCTAATATTCATGCCGAGACCGTGGCGGATGCCCTCATCAAAATCTTCTCCCACATGGGGATGTCCCCGGGAGATTATTTCAGACCGGGGCACCGAGTTTACGACCGAGATTACCCACCAGTTGTGGAGGGCATGTGGGGTGAAACCCATAGTAAATTCCGCTTATCACCCCCAGTCTAATGGGCTCTGTGAACGGTTTAACGGAACACTGAAACAGATGCTCCGCACGTTCATGGATACCCAGAAGAACTGGGAGCGATTTCTACCCCATTTGCTTTTCGCCTACCGGGAGGTACCTCAGGAGTCCACGGTGTTCTCTCCCTTTGAATTATTATTCGGAAGGAGGGTACGGGGTCCCCTAGACTTAATCCGAGAGCATTGGGAGGAGGAAGTCACTAATGACGGTACTCCTATCGTACCATACGTGCTGGAGTTTAGGGAGCGCCTGGAGGCCCTGACTCGGACCGTCCGCTCCAACCTCCAGTCGGCTCAAACCCGTCAGCGCCGTTGGTATGATAGGGGTGCCAGGGACCGCAGTTTTCAGACTGGGCAGAAGGTGCGAATCTTAAAACCGGTCAAAAATGATAAACTGCAGGCCTCCTGGCAGGGCCCATACAAGGTGGTGGAACAAATCTGTGACACCACCTATGTGATCGGCCCATGTACTGGAGCAGGCGGTAAACGCATGCTCCATGTAAATATGTTGAAGCCGTACCATGAACGCGCAGAGGAGGTGAATGCTATTTGCGCCCCTGCCGCGGACGACGCAGACAGTTTACCTCTTCCCGACCTCCTAGGAATGAAGAACCGGAACGAAGGTCTGGGAGAGGTACAATTGGGTGAGTGGTTAAGTCCTTAGGAACGAGCTCAAATAGCGGAACTACTGAAGGAAAAGAGAGACACGTTCTCCAACGTGCCTGGATATACCCGACTGGCCACCCATAGGGTAGAAACCCCAGGTCACCTCCTCATGCGTCAACCTCTTTACCACATACCAGAATCGGTGAGAGAACATATGCGGAAGGAGATTGACGAGATGCTACAGTTAGGAGTGATTGAGCACTCTGACAGCCCCTGGGCCTCGCCGGTAGTTCTAGTGCCGAAGCGGGACGGCACGACCCGCTTCTGCGTAGACTACCAGAAACTTAATGATAAAACCGTCTGACGCCTACCCTATGCCCCGGATAGATGAGCTCCTGGATAAAATGGCTCGAGGCCAGTACCTCACCACCACAGATTTGTGTAAGGGGTACTGGCAGATCCCACTAGCCGAAGACGCCATCCCCAAGTCAACGTTCGTCACCCCGTTTGGCCTGTACCAATTCAAGGTTATGCAATTCGGGATGAAGAACGCTCCGGCTACTTTCCAGTGGATGGTAGATCGGCTACTGGATGGGTCCCAAGAGTACGCATGCGCCTATTTAGATGACATAGCTATATTTAGCAGCTCCTGGGACGAACATTTGAACCATATAGGGGCGATCCTAGATGGCATTAGGGAGGCAGGATTAACCTTTAAGCCTAGCAAATGCCATATAGGGATGGCGAAGGTCCAGTACCTAGGGCACCGAGTAGGTAGCGGGCAGCAGAAGCCCGAACCGGCCAAGGTAGAGGCCGTAGCCAAGTGGCCCACACCCCATACCAAGAAACAAGTGCTAGCTTTTCTAGGTACCGCAGGCTTTTATAGGAAGTTCATACCTAATTATAGTACCCTAGCCAAACCCCTCACCAACCTCACCCGTAAAAACCTTCCTAAGATTGTTACCTGGAGCCTAGAGTGTGAACAAGCATTCCAAGAACTGAAAAAAGCTCTTGTAAATGCCCCTATCCTTGCTGCCCCGGATCCAACTAAACGCTTTCTCGTCCATACAGACGCTTCTATGTTTGGATTGGGAGCCGTGATGAGCCAAGTAGGGGCTGATGGTGGCGAGCATCCTATGGCCTACCTAAGCAGGAAACTGTTACCCAGAGAAGTTAGCTATGCTGCCATCGAAAAGGAATGCCTGGCTGTGGTGTGGGCCCTCAAGAAACTTCAGCCGTATCTATATGGACAACAATTCTCCCTGCTCACAGATTACAATCCGTTGGTGTGGCTGAACAGGGTATCCGGAGACTATGCCCGGCTGTTGCGCTTGAGTTTGGCGCTGCAGCCGTTTGACTTAACAATCCATTACCGCCCTGGGAAGCAAAACGGCAACGCCGACGGGTTGTCCAGACAAACCGAACTTGAACCTTGATCTATGAACACTCCTCCGGACCTCCCCAAGTCAATGCGTTTGGATCAGACTGGGTATGCCGGCTTGGTTCTGGGGGAGCATTGTGGTAAACCTCGCCACTTATGAACTATGCAGGAATTGTTATTTAGGCTAATGGTTAAAATGTATGTTAAACTGTATGTTACTGTAATACAATTATATGTTGATGATGTCATTGTATCAGTTCGGAAACCCCTTCTAGGGGAGACTGTTTTAAAAGTTGGTTGTTTTTGCCGTTGTTAAAAAGAAGTCGTTAACTCTCAGACGATGTGTCGTCTAGTTACTTTTTTGTCTCTGCTTACCCAAAAGATATTACAGATCCTACTGCCTCTCTGCAATAATTACCAAGAGTAGTTACTTGCTTGTCTCTGCCTACCTAAAAGATATTACAGATCCTACTGCCTCTCTGCTACAGATACCAAGAGTAGTTACTTGCTTGTCTCTGCCTACCCAAAAGATATTACAGATGTTACTGCCTCTCTGCTACAGATACCAAGAGTAGTTACTTGTTTGTCTCTGCTTACCCAAAAGATATTTCAGATCCTACTGCCTCTCTCCTACAATTACCAAGAGTAGTTACTTGCTTGTCTCTGCCTACCCAAAAGATATTACAGATCTTACTGCCTCTCTGCTATAATTACCAAGAGTAGTTACTTGCTTGTCTCTGCCTACCCAAAAGATATTACAGATGCTACTGCCAAGAGTAGTTACTTGCTTGTCTCTGCCTACCCAAAAGATATTACAGATCCTACTGCCTCTCTGCTACAATTACCAAGAGTAGTTACTTGCTTGTCTCTGCCTACCCAAAAGATATTACAGATCCTACTGCCTCTCTGCTACAATTACCAAGAGTAGTTATTTGCTTGTCTCTGCTTACCAAAAAGATATTACAGATCCTACTGCCTCTCTGCTACAATTACCAAGAGTAGTTACTTGTTTGTCTCTGCCTACCCAAAAGATATTACAGATCCTACTGCCTCTCTGCTACAATTACCAAGAGTAGTTATTTGCTTGTCTCTGCTTACCCAAAAGATATTACAGATCCTACTGCCTCTCTGCTACAGATACCAAGAGTAGTTACTTGTTTGTCTCTGCTTACCCAAAAGATATTACAGATCCTACTGCCTCTCTGCTACAGATACCAAGAGTAGTTATTTGTTTGTCTCTGCCTACCCAAAAGATATTACAGATCCTACTGCCTCTCTGCTACAGTTACCAAGAGTAGTTCCTTGCTTGTCTCTGCCTACCCAAAAGGTATTACAGATCCCACTGCCTCTCTGCTACAATTACCAAGAGTAGTTATTTGCTTGTCTCTGCTTACCCAACAGATATTACAGATGCTACTGCCTCTCTGCTACAATTACCAAGAGTAGTTCCTTGCTTGTCTCTGCCTACCCAAAAGGTATTACAGATCCCACTGCCTCTCTGCTACAATTACCAAGAGTAGTTATTTGCTTGTCTCTGCTTACCCAAAAGATATTACAGATGCTACTGCCTCTCTGCTACAATTACCAAGAGTAGTTACTTGCTTGTCTCTGCCCACCCAAAAGATATTACAGATCCTACTGCCTCTCTGCTACAATTACCAAGAGTAGTTACTTGCTTGTCTCTGCCCACCCAAAAGATATTACAGATCCTACTGCCTCTCTGCTACAATTACCAAGAGTAGTTACTTGCTTGTCTCTGCCCACCCAAAAGATATTACAGATCCTACTGCCTCTCTGCTACAATTACCAAGAGTAGTTATTTGCTTGTCTCTGCCCACCCAAAAGATATTACAGATCCTACTGCCTCTCCACTACATCTAGCTTGCACAATTTGCAGCATTTTAAAACCTTGGCTATCAAGTGGGTAATCCTCAATTCCTCAAAAAAGAAGAAAAAACAAAACAGAGAGTAATATTGTTTGAATATTGATAATTACAATAGCGTGTGCAAATGGCTACTCACATATGCCTGAGCTATCATCAGCTCAGGTATAACGGCAGTCCTGAGTACAAAGCCGTCAGGATCAGCTGGGTTTGTATCTGGATTCTCGTCACAAACTCCCGGGTCTCCAAGGGAAAGAAAATAAGATAATAGTGTGATATTGTTTATACACCCAAAGTTACAGAATCAATGCTTGGAATATTACTCACACTTTGTAGGAGCTGATATCAAGCTCCACTTTCAGCACAGACCTGAATCTTTTGGCTATCAGGTAAAGCCTTAACGAACCAAACGGAACCGCTTCCAATCAAGGTTTTTTATTTAAAATGTATAAAAAATAATAAAAGCAAGAAATACACTCTGGAAATAGTAGTCATTCGGGTATACAGTGTAAAAATGTTACCATTTACAAGTTACACTTTGTTATTTTAGTAGGATGGCAACGGATTATAAAAATGTATCCGTATAGTAGCCAAAGTCCTTACAGCATAACACCCTTCACTATGACGTATTTCTCAGATGCGTAAGCTCAGTCTCGACGTACGTTTCGCCACGCCCCTGTGGCTTTTTCAAGAGTGATTCATAGCGGTTCCTGGCATCCTTTTATTGCTCTTCTTCATTTGTTTAAGGTGGAAATGTCTTAAGGAGGTTTTGCATATAATCCAATAATGTCAGTTTTAAAAGCAAAAAAAAATATCTTGTACTTATTTCAAGGAAAACAATGTATTTTAAACGTAAGAACATATAAAGACAAAATAGAAGGTAATTCAGTAGAATAAACACTTTAAGTTAAAAAATGGCATAGTTCAAAATCCGCATTTAAACCAAATGGTACCATAGTGTTGAGCGCAAATATCCACTTCATTTCTAGTTTTGAGAGTTCATTCTCTCTATCAGATCCTCTCCAATGAATGTTTAGCTTTCTAATCCCTATGAAGGATAGACTACTTGGCTCTTTTCCATGTTTTTCCTTGAAGTGTAGGGATACTGGATGTTTTAAAGAGCCCTTTTTATGTTGTAAATATGTTCATATATTCTAGTTTTTAATAATCTAGTTGTTTTCCCTATGTAAAATAAATTACATTTGCAGGACAAAAGGTACACAACAAACTTACTATTACATGTTATTAGTTGATTAATGTCAGATTTTTTTTTTCCATTAAGGAAGAAATCCACATTTTTTTGGCGATTGCCATTTCTGCAACCTGCACAATCTCTGCAATATTTAAAACCTTTCATTTGTGTAAGCCAATTTTTCGGAACTTCATCCCTTATATCACTTTTTGTTAGATGATCTTTTAAATTCATTGCTTTTTTAAATATTAAATTTGGCTTGTCAGGTAATATACTGTTTAAATGGTAATCTCTTTTTAGAATCCCCCAATGTTTCTCTATGATATTTCTCAATTCCCTATTCTGGTTATTATAGCCAAAAATGAGGCTTAAATTATTATTCTCCCATTTAGGTTTATCTTTATATTTCAACATTTCCTTCCTTTCTAGATTGCCAATTTCTTCTATGGTATCATTTAGTTTATGTTCAGAAAAACCTTTTTCTATAAATCTTTCTTTTAGAAAGTTGGCTTGTTCTTTAAATATTCCATTGTCCCTACAATTTCTCCTCATTCTGTAAAATTGGCCCTTAGGCACATTCTCTATCCACCTTCTATGGTGGCAGCTATCCAGACCTATATAGTTATTCACATCAGTTTTTTTGAAAAAGTTTTGTGAATATTTCATTATTCGAAATATATATCTCCAAATCCAAAAAGTTAACTCTTTCTGTACTGTAGTCCCACGTAAAATTTATGTCCCAATCATTAGTGTGTAAGAACATTAGAAATGAGTCTAGGGTAGTTTTAGACCCCTTCCATATCAGGAATATATTGTCTATGTACCGGCGATAGGCTACGATGCTTTGCCCCCAGCTATGTCCCCCGAATATCCATGACTCCTCCCAAGCCGCCATAAACAGGTTCGCATCGTAGCCTATCGCCGGTACATAGACGATATATTCCTGATATGAAAGGTGTTACGGTACCAACAGGATACCAAGGGTTAACACCAGATGAACAATGTCCTGCATAGGGAATCAGCAACTCACAACCCAGCCAGTTTTTCCCCTCAAACATGAGACCAGGCTTCACATCAGGTTTAAAACAGAATGACATTTATTAAAGGCTAGATGCCTAGTATTTATACAGGTTTGACCCCAAATGGGGGGGTTGAAAGACTGTTGTACATTACATGGAGGGAACACGCCCTTTTACATGATACAATAGAATACATTACTTTACTTAGGCAGATATCAAGTTAAACATAAGACACAATGGAGTTCTTATCACCAACAGTCTGACTCTGGAGGTGATTAAACAATGGAATTCTTATCACTAACTAAATTATGGCTGGAGCCAGCAACTTGTATTTAGAAAATAAAGTTAACGCTTTCAGTCCTGACCGAAGGGTCCGTCACATAGCTCCCCCCTTGTGGAACACTCCGGCAGACCCGGCTTGACCATTTGGCGGGTCAACCTGGGGATGACCGGACTAGGAGGTGGTAGGCATGTCAGTTTGCCAGGACAATCCATCTGTATTCCCGTTATGAGAGAGAATTCCTGTCCATACAAACAAGGGTTCAACTTCCTCAGTGCCCAGACTAGGGCTAAACAGTCCTTCAAAATCCCATCAGCTTCTTTACGAGTTTTCTGTACCTGCTCTTTATAGGTATCCACAATCCCTTCATACTGACATAGGGTGCCCTTGAGTTGCTGCACCTCTCTATGAGCCAGCGTCAGCTTCTCCTCAAGTGTCACTAAGTTAGTCTTTAAGGTTTCATGTTCCCACTCTCAAGCTGGTGTTTTCTGCAGTCTGTCGGTGCAGCTTGTCTAGCAGAGATTCCTGTTCTAAACGTGCTTTTTCCTCTGCGCTCCTCTTCTCCTTCATCAGCGCATTGTAACGGGACTTCCACGTATCAATAGCGGATAGAGATTTACTGAGCTCAGCGTCCTGGGGCTTAGCAACAGGTGGGTCAGTCTCTGCTGCACGGATCTGAGCACGGGTAGTCAAAGGGTTAACATCAGCGGGACCCATGGGAGCATAGGCAGAAACAAGGGGGGCCAAGTTATTTCCAAGGAGAACATCAGCGGGTAAATCCTTCATGACACCCACATTCACAGGTCTAGCGCCCCCTCCCCAATCCAAATGTACCCTGGCAACAGGTAGGCGGAACACAGTGCCCCCTGCTACCCTCACAGCCACAGTGTCTCCTGTGTGCTGTTTCTCAGACACCAAGTTCTTTCGAAGCAAGGTCATGGTAGCACCAGTATCCCGTAGACCACTGACCTCCTTCCCATTCACTTTAACCAGTTGCCGGTTATTCCTGAGGGCAGCTTGCACAAGGTCTGCCTCATGTAGGATGCCCCAGCATTCTTGCGCCTCTACGTAGCGGGCCGCAGGCTGAGGGTTACGTGTGATTCCGCCGGCAGGTCTTCTCCAGGACTGTGCTTGGTTCGCTGCATTTAGGGGACACTCTGGTCTTTTGTGCCCTAGTTGCTTACATCCAAAGCACCGAATAGGTTGTGAGTAGCCCCGCAAATTGAACCGGGCTCTCTGAGGGTAGTTCGTGGCCGGAGGCCGTGTGGTATAGCGGTGCACCGGGGGTTGGTAACTGGCAGCTGCTGGGGTGACTGGGGGTCGGTACTCCACTCTAGCAGGGGGCTTAGTGGTAGCAGTGTCCAGTTTGCGGGCATCCGTATACTCATCTGCCAAGCGAGCCGCTTCATGCAGGGTGGAGGGTTTACGGTCCCGAACCCACTCTCGAACTCCTGCGGGTAACTTGTCGAAGCAATGTTCCAACAGGAATAGCTGCAGCACCTCTTCCCCAGATACGGCTTGGCACCCCGCTATCCAGTCAGCTGCTGTGCACCTTACATGCCCACTCAAGGTAGGAATCTCCAGCTAATTTAACAGTGTCTCTGAACCGCCTCCGGTATGCCTCCGGTGTAACCGCATACCTGGAGAGCAGAGCCTCTTTTACAGTATTATAATCCCCGACTTCCTCATCTGGAATGGCCCGAAAAGCCTCACTGGCCCGGCCGGATAATTTTACGGATAATATCGTGACCCAGTCCTCTGCGGGTACCTTGTGTAGTGCACATTGCCTCTCAAAATCCGCAAGGTACCCATCAATCTCTCCTTCTGTTTCCAGGAAGTTTTTAAAAGCTGCAAAATTTACTTTTCCCTTTTCCACTCGGGTTGCTGTGACTTGGGCTGCTGCAGCGCCGCTTTGGCGAAGTAGGTTGGCCTCCACAGCTGCTATGACCCGGTCGATAATTTCCGCAGATGGGTTGGGGCCATAATGTGCCAGTCTTATTTTAACCGCCCGATCAAAGCTTGCTTCTTCAGGAGTTCTGTCTGCTATGCTGGGCCCATTGGTTCCTTCTGTCCCTGGTACTCTTTCCATCTTAGTCAGTATTGTAATAATCCCCCTCTTCCTGAGGTTACTGGCTTGTGTAGTTGCTCTTCTGGGCGATAAGGTTCATTCCGTCGCTTGCCACCAATTGTTCCGGTACCAACAGGATACCAAGGGTTAACACCAGATGAACAATGTCCTGCATAGGGAATCAGCAACTCACAACCCAGCCAGTTTTTCCCCTCAAACATGAGACCAGGCTTCACATCAGGTTTAAAACAGAATGACATTTATTAAAGGCTAGATGCCTAGTATTTATACAGGTTTGACCCCAAATGGGGGGGTTGAAAGACTGTTGTACATTACATGGAGGGAACACGCCCTTTTACATGATAAAATAGAATACATTACTTTACTTAGGCAGATATCAAGTTAAACATAAGACACAATGGAGTTCTTATCACCAACAGTCTGACTCTGGAGGTGATTAAACAATGGAATTCTTATCACTAACTAAATTATGGCTGGAGACAGCAACTTGTATTTAGAAAATAAAGTTAACGCTTTCAGTCCTGACCGAAGGGTCCGTCACAAAAGGGGTCTAAAACTACCCTAGACTCATTTTTAATGTTCTTACAAACTAACGATTGGGACATAAATTTTACGTGGGACTACAGTACAGAAAGAGTGTATATATATGTGTGTATGAGCGGGGAATACGTGTGTGTGTGTGTGTGTAGCGGGGTATACCTGTATGTATGTGTGTGTGTGTGTGTGTGTGTGTGTGTGTGTGTGTGTATGAGTATACCTGTGTGTGTGTGTGTGTGTGTATGAGCGGGGTATCCAAAGCACGTGTGTGTATGAGCGGGGTATACCTGTGTGTGTGTGTATGAGCGGTGCTTTGGATGTAAGCAACTAGGGCACAAAAGACCAGAGTGTCCCCTAAACGCAGCAAACCAAGCACAGTCCTGGAGAAGACCCGCCGGCGGAATCCCACATAATCCTCAGCCTGCGGCCCGCTACGTAGAGGTGCCAGAATGCTGGGGCAGCCTACATGAAGCCGACCCCGTGCAAGCTGCCCACCGGAATAACCGACAACGGGTTAAAGTGAATGGGAAGGAGGTCAGTGGTCTACGGGATACTGGTGCTACCATGACCTTGCTTCAAGAGAACTTGGTGTCTGAGAAACAGCACACTGGAGACACTGTGGCTGTGAGGGTAGCAGGGGGCACTGTGTTCCGCCTACCTGTTGCCAGGGTACATTTGGATTGGGGAGTGGGCGCTACACCTGTGAATGTGGGGGTCAAGAAGGACTTACCTGCTGATGTTCTCCTTGGAAATGACTTGGCCCCCCTTGTTTCTGCCTATGCTCCCATGGGTCCCGCTGATATTAACCCTGTGACTACCCAAGCCCAGTCCCTTCGGGAAGAGGTACATTTTAACCGTGGTGGACTACGCCACTAGGTACCCCGAGGCCATTACTCTCTCCAACATCCATGCAGAGACGGTAGCTGAAGCCCTATTTGGGGAGCTACAACCTAGTTTGGTTTACTTACAAGTTGCTGTTACCTTTTATATTTTAATCAGGGCCCTCAAAAAGTTGCAGCCGTACCTGTATGGACAACCTTTTTCCTTACTCACAGATCACAACCCGTTGGTGTGGCTGAACCGTGTGGCCGGGGACAATGCCAGGCTGCTGCGCTGGAGTTTGGCGCTGCAGCCCTTCGACTTTACAATCCATTACCGCCCAGGGAAACAAAACGGTAACGCCGACGGGTTGTCCAGACAAACTGAACTTGAAAAGTGATCTGTGAGTGCTTCCCCGGACATCCCCAAGCCGATAGGTTGGGATCAGACTGTGTATGCCGGCTTGGTTCTGGGGGAGCATTGTGGCAAACCTAGCCACTTCTGGACTATAATGTAAGAAAGGTTGTCTATATGCTGTATTGTGTGCTATGTAGATGTGACAGACCCTTCTGTCAGGACTGAAGGAGTTAACTGTGTTTAGCTTTAAGAAGCTAATTTTCTAAATACAAGTTGCTGGCTCCAGCCATAATTTAGTTAGTGATGAGAATTCCATTGTTTGATCACCTTCAGAGAGAAAACGCCTAAGTGATAAGAAGAGCCAAGAGTGTCTTGTGTTTAAAGTATTTAAGTAATGTAATTCTATTGTTTCATAAAAGGGCGTCTTCCCCTTTTATCTAATGTACAATATTCTTTCAACCCCCCCATCTGGGGGGGGGGGGGTCAGACCTGCATAAATACTAGGCATAGCCTTTTAATAAATGACATTCTGTTTTAAACCTGAAAACTGGCTGGGTTGTGAATTGCAGATTCCCTATGAAGGACATTGTTCCCTGGTGTTAACAC